>NC_142030.1:6233873-6443873 GCF_982192425.1 Myodes glareolus
AAGCTCTCCGTGGACTGAATTTGAGCAGAGTCCTTGGTTGCTCAGTTTGCTCCGTGGACGAAGGTGCCTAGAGATAAGAGCTCCGCAAGGTGCATTCAGAGTGAATCACTTTTCTGGATTGGAATGATGGTCGAGAACTGGAAGAAATAAGATTAGAAAGTGGGGGGGGGGGGTGGCAGAGTGAGAAAATTCTGTGACTTTACTCCTCAAAACAGGCACAGAATAAAAACAGTAGTCAGTTTCAGTAGGCTGTCCTCTATAGTCAGGTTTTTCTCACTGAGGCTGTTCTTCAGGGCCGGGGTGAGGCTCAGGGTACAGTACTTGCGTAGCTTGTTCAGGACCTTGGGCTTGATCCCAGGGACTACAAACTGTAGAAGGAGACTCCGACAGCTACATGGCATCTCTTTAACTCTGCCTGCTCTCTCTATATATCTCTGTTCGGATTTCCCGCCTGGCTTTATTCTCCCCTGCTATAGCTTTATTTATTAACCAATAAAAGCAATATATAATATATATACATATATATTTTATATATATACACATAGAAGGACTTCCCACATCAACAAACAGTAACACCAAAACAAAATTAAAGTGAAACATACACGACTGATCACCCCTGGAAGTTGCTATGCTTTTCAACTTTTAACCACAAAGTAGCACGGCTGGCTAGCGGTGGGAATAGGTCACAGGCAAGAGACAGTTACCTAGCAACTATGTGCCAGTTTCACAGTGAATGAAACGATGGCGCTCCTGCTATGAAAAGGCAGCCATTCTCCAAAACTGACACGGTGAACTTATATTTTTCTTTCCCGTCCGTGTTGCTGGTGCCAAACCTAATTAGGGGGCCACACAGATTCTCTCCCCCAGCGCAGCGTTTCCCTGGAGTCTAACCAGAGAATGCCTTTGCTTTGTTTAGGGAACCAGAGCTCTGAGGGCGGTGAAATAATGTTTCTTTTGATGTTAGGCCCCCCCATTTCATAGCTTTTTAATTTAAAAGAAATTGAAGAATTGTATACATGAGTGCTACATGTACATCCTTTTCACTCCCCCTCAACCCCCAAATCACCCCTATTTTCTCTCAATTCACAGCTTACACATGCAAGCACACATATGTATATATAAACACAGCCTGATGAGTCCATTCTTTCACTGTTGCTCACATGTGTATTTCATGGCTGAGCATTTGAGATTGGGGATGCTGTTGAGGGGCTCGTAGCTGGAGAAAACTGATTCTCCCTTTCTCGGTACCCATTAATTGCCGTTAGTGCTCAAGCTGTTGGGTGGGGCCTTGTGAAATTTCCCCCATCCATGCCGGCATGTCAAAGGTAGTGATTGTTTAGATCTTATTTAGGTAGCCATATTTTTGAGATTCCGGGGGTGCAAGTTCCCTGTCATAAGTAGTAGACACTATGTCACAGCTGACTTCCTGGTCCCCTGGCACTTACAGTATTTCCGCCCCACGCTTCTGCAGTGTTGCTAGGGCTGTGTCGTAGATGGATCAGCTGCGGTTGGGCACCAATGGGCAGTAGGTCTCTGCATTCTCTGGAACACTGGCAAATAATGTTTGAATATTAATTATGTGTTAATCGCTTCTATAATTTGTGTGGTCCTTAATTGTATTTTCAAAACTCAAGTACTTGATTAACTTTCGTTGATTTATAACAACCTCTGGGACTGGAAAAATTAATTATGTGTAGTACAGTTAATATCTTTACATCATTGGGAAGATCAGCTGTCAATGATTTTGTCCAGACTTTGCTCGGCCTTTATTGCAAGGTGACACACAGTTTACTACCTGGTCCACATCTAGTCATTTCTCTGCATGCATTTCCTAAATGTATGTGTTAAACATGACAGGAAGCAAGCAACTAATATCTGTTTAAAAAAAAAAACAAAAATTCTTTTTGCTCAGCAATGAAATTAAACACCTCACCGGTACCTTCCAGCATTTTCTGAAGCACAGTGAGCTATTCGTGTGTTCAACCTTCACCACGTGGGCTGTTCATGGGTTCACCATGTGGACATGGTGTAATGACGCCACAACCTTCATGACATTAGCACACATGTCCTCTCTGAAGGAGAAGTATGTCCACCACATTCTAATAACGTTACCTGCATTCTGTAAATCTCTACCCTCTCTAGAGCACTGGAAAGTTGTAAGAATCTTAATCATATTCCCCCAAGAACCTAATCTAATCTAATAAATAAAAAAAACACCTAAGTGACTTCTCAGGGCCAAACTGTGGTATCTGAGTGAGTCCGGCCAAGCTGGCTAGTCCTGTGCTGTCTTCCCCAAGCTCCCACGTCTCTGCCCTGCTGTGATCTTTCTCTGCTTACTGTGGCAACCTTTAATTTTTTTTTTAACTGATTGCTAGAATGTTCCAAAGTCTGCGTCTATGGATTTTCTAAGTTCCAGGCTGTGTCTGCTTTTGCAGACTTCAACTGTATATTCATGAAGCACACACGTAGGAGACCGGTAGGTTCTTTGCTTGTTCAAGGCCGTCTGAGAGCAGCTATTACAGCGCCAGCTTGGGTCCATGGCAAACCACAAGTGAGACTTGCTCTTTCCGGGTGGGCACAGTCAGGCAGGAGAGCCACCCTGTGCTCTCAGTCACTTCTCCGTGGCTCATGGGAACAGATTTTCAATGGGGCAGGATAGGGAGGCTGGGACTTCCGTGAGTCTAGCATCGGGGGAGCTTCACCAGAAACCGAAGACTGGTATCCTGCTCTTGAACCACCCCATTTCCTGAGCAGCCAAAAATAAGGTGTTTATGTTCGCAGTGACAGTCTTAGGTATTCTCTTACTGTAATGAAAAATGGACAGAGACGACAGAAACTCTAGAATCATCTAGACTCTAGATGACAGTGGCAAACAATAGAAATGGATGTACACAGCCCAGGGGCTTCTAGCTGCTGTATCTGGTTGCACTTAAACGACAGCCACGTAAGGTGATTAGCAGAGGGGACCAGGGCAGCATACTCTGTCCATGATGAATCGCTGCGAAGGAGCTGTTGTGATAAAAATGCCTACAGGATGTCAAATTCTGTGCTAGGAGCTGAAAATATGGAGATTAAAAGATAGATTTCCATCCCACTGAGAAATCAATTTGGTGGAAAAACCCACATAATGAAACTATAATGGAATAATAATGTGATTATTTTGACAGAATAATGCAAAACAACAACATCATGGGGGCTGCAGAAATGGCTCAGCAGTTAAGAAGCATTGGCTTTCTCTTGCAGAGGACCCACATTCAGTTACCCACAGTCCCTCTGTAACTCCAGTTCCAGGGGCTCTGCTGCCCCCCTGCCCTCTGTGGTCAGTGCACGCATGCTGTGCACAGGCATATATATACGCAAAACACTCACACACATGCAGTTTTTTTAATTCTAAAAAATAATAGGCCTCAAAAAATAGTAACACAGTCATGTGTTTAGCGTTTTTGATGCAGTTTGTATAACAGGAAAACTGAGCTGTGGTTACCATTGCCCCACTGTGAGCAGAGGCCTGAATGCACACAGCTGGAGGGACTGAGTCTATAGTGCACCCCAGATGAGCAATCCTTCATGAAGAAAGGTTTTAAGGGAAGAATGTTGTGGTGGGGGAGAATGAAGGAAGAGAACAGTCTCGTTGTGTGTGTGTGTGTTTCTGTTTTGAAGTGGTTGTTTTGTTGGAAACTGAGTTTTGTTATGTAACCCAGGCTAGCTAATTTACTGTGTGGACAAAGGTGGCCTTAAATGCATGATTTTCTTGCATCTACCTCTCAAATGCTGGGACCATAGCCATGGGTCACCATGTTCGGTGAGGGCCACATATTTAAGACTGGATTATTTGGTTGACTGGGCTCCATTTTTGAAGGAAACCCTTGGAAGTAAAGTAGTTAGCAGCTACTAATTGAAGGTCATGGGGCTCCTGCCAGTCATGAGATTGTCTACCTACAGGACGAAGCTTCCTGCGGCCACACACAGTGTTTCCTCAGTGGCGTGCCTTACACACTGTGGAGCCCTTTGCCATCTGTGGCAGTTTTATCTTGAAATAAATACTCTAAGATTGGAGGTTCCTCAAAACCTGTGAAGTCAAGCCAAAATGCAGAAGTTGGACTTTGATAAATGTAGTAACAATTGAGCAAAGTTCATGTGAGCTCACAGAGACTGGGGCAGCAAGTGCAGGCTGACATGGGTCTGTACCACATCCATTGGGGATATACTATTGGATTCATTCAGTTTAGCATTTGTGTGGGACTGAAGAGATGGTTCAATGATGCAGAGCGCTTGGCTGCTCTTCTAAACACCAGAGTTTGGGTTCCCAGGACCCACATGGAGGCTCACAATCACTGTAGCTCCAGTTCCAGGGGATCTGACACCCTCTTCTGGGCTATTTGGGCTCTGGGTGCACGTGGTACACGTACAGACAAGCAGGATGAGCATATGCACACATACACAAAAATAAATAGGATTTTCACAGAGAAAATGCTTCCCTTGAGAGGTTTCCTTGTCTCAGAAATAATGCACTTGCTATAATAATCTGGACAATTAAACTTTTTAAGTGGCTTGAGAAAAATAAGTATTGTAAAGCATTTTTTTGAATCTTACTTATATTTTATTCAAGACGGTTTTCCCAAACTGCCAGTTTTTCTTGTCCTGCCATCTCCACGGGGTCCTCAAGGGACTCGCTGTGCTGGCAGGAGAGGCCCGGAAGCTTCCTGGGTCATGACGAGATGTGTATCTTGACATCTTATTGCTGGTCCCTGGTGCTCTGCTCATGGAGATGAAATGTTTATGAAACTCTTGGTGCAAATATGTAGGTCTCTGGGCAAAGCTGACTTTTTAATGTGTATGCTGAAAGGTGGGAAGCAGAAAGCAGGAAACCAGTTTTGCGCATGCTCAGTGAAATGTGTTTGTGAGGCCCTGTAGCGAACGGTTTCATCACAAACCCTTGTTTTCTGTTGCAGTATTTGGAATGTTATTTTTCTGACAGGTTGTCCGAAGGTTCCTGTCACTTGTCTCAGAAATTCTCAGCCTCCCACTCTCAGTCCGAGCATTAGCCGTTGTCTTCTACTGCACAGGGCTAACTCTGGGCTCACAATCTCTTCTCTGTCTCCAAGCCCTGCTGCCGTTTTCGCAAGCATAACACCACTCCTGGCTCAACTGACTCTCCAAGTTCTGTTACATGTCTACTTCCAGGGACTTTTACTTCTGGTCTACTAGATATTGGTGGAAGTTGGCGGGCCCTCCTGTGGTCCTTCTCTCTGACTGACCGTGTTTGAGTCTAGAGTCTTTACTGCAAACTCTTCATTGCGTCACCCTATCCCTGTGCCTCTCTATTCTCCTGTAAATATTTTGGAGGGTTGGGGTGTAGGATATAGTCACTTGGCACTTCTGTGCCCTCTTGTCTTTATTTTTTATTCTTGCGCAGCTGATATTGGTTAATGTCTCAATGTTTACACGTGTCTTAGCCCATTGCTGGCATAGCCCATACTTCCCTCGTAAAAACACCAAAGTCTGAAGGAATCAGGTTGTCTGCCTTTTCCGCATGTCTGAGGCTAGTGTGTGGCTAGCATGCTAGCACCAACCGGAAGAGCCCATCAGCTGGCACTGCCTGCGTTGACGGCATTCATCCCAAGCCGTGTTTACCGATGTTCCTCCGTGTGTAGTTTTCCAGGTTTTGGTACTGTTCTCCAGTGTGCCGCTCAGCTTTGTTAGCCTGACACAAGCTAGAGTCATCAGGGGAGGGAGCCTCAGCTGAGAAAATGCCTCCATAAGATCCAGCTGTAAGGCATTTTCTTAATTATAGACTAATGGGGGAGAGATCAGCCCGTGGTGAGTAGTGCCATCCCTGGGCTTTGGTCCTGGGTTCTATAGGAAAGCAGGCTGAACAAATCATGGAGAGCCAGCCAGTAAGCAGCTCCCCTCTATAGCCTGTGCATCAGCTCCTGCCTCCAGGATCCGGCCCTAGCTGGGTTTTGTTCTGACTTCCTTTGGGGATGAGCGGTGCCTTGAAAGTGGAGGCCGAACAAACCCTCTCCTCCCCCAGGTTCCCTGGCCGTGGAGTTTCGTCACAGCGATCATGACCCTGATCGTGACCCTAAGACACCCACTGAGTCCGGACCCAACAGCTCTCCTCTTAGTCAACAGCAGTGTCTCCTCTCCAAAGAAAGCAGAAGCGAGTCCAGCCAGCAACCACATTTTAACATTCTCAAATCAGCAGGCGCCATCCTTTGATTTAGACAGCACTATTCTACACTTTAGTAGACAGGGTTATTTGTGGTTATCCATGTGAAAATATTCTTAATTAAGAATGATACTCTCCAGACAATCTCTTCTCTGGGCCTCACCAGCCCAGGGGTCATCCTTGCCTCACGATGGCTATGGTCACTGCCCAAGTCTCCCCAGGACTATGCCAGGCCTATGTTCCTTCTCTCACCTCTTCCCCGGTGCCTCTAGACATGAAATGGACACAGGCAGAGACCAGGCCAATAGAAAGTGATGAATAGAACCCTAGTACTGTCTGTAGCCAGGCTGATGACACCATCCAAAGCAGTTCAGCTGGCATCCTGGCTATGGGGCCCAGAACTACCTTCCATCCTGGTGCAGGAAATGGGTCTCTGACCCTCTGGCCAGTGCCCAGGCACACAGGATAGCCTGGCCCAAATGTATTGACTCGCCTGTCAACGTATTCTTCAATTAATATGTGTGATTAACCCCTTAGAAAAGGAGCCATTTTCTCACAGATGTTAGGAAGAAGCAAGAAGGGATTTGCAGAGGATAACAGCTCACTTCCAGTTATCTCCAAACTGACTTTAATCCATACTTACCCTGCGTGCTAAATTGCGATTGTCTGCCATCTTGTCTAAAGCTGGATTTGATGCCTCACTCTCTACATAGGCTGTCAGCAAATCCGGTTAACTTTACGCCCTAAGTGTTACCCAAAAACTCTACACCCACTGTGACCCAAAATACCCTAACTCAAGGTATGGTCCTCTCCTCCAGTGTCACATGGTCTTTCCCTCCGGCGTCACATGGTCTTTCCCTCCAGCGTCACTCCGTTTCAGATTCCTCTCCTTCTAGTCTAACTCTTCCTCTGCTGCTCTCTATAGAGCAACAAATCAGCCTTAGGAAGCCATAACATACAATGCCTCTTATTTTAAACCACTCAATGGCTTCTAACTCTATTAGAATTCTGACTCCTCAATGAGTGTTGACTCCTCATAGCGTTTGATGACCTGACTCTGCAGTATGTTTATGGGAGGCCTTGGCTCACTTGCTCTACTTTTAGGCTTCAGAGCACAACACGATGTATTTATTATAGCTTGTCATGAATGCATTTATCACATTCTCTCATAACTGTTATTTATCTATGCAGTTATTAGACTCCAGGCTCTTTAAAACTAGGGATGATGGTATCTGTTCCCATTCTGTCTAACAGTTACATAGTAGCGGCTGACTGAATGGATAAGTATACAGTTGACTGAACAGATAAGTAAACACATCAATTTCTTAAAACATACTACCTTCTTGTAGGATTACCAGGGTTCCATTGAAGAGGAAAGCTGTAACAATTAATGCTAATGTATAATATGAGAACTAACTAACTGGTAAACACTTGGAAAACAAAGAATGGACTCTCTGGCTTAAAATGGCAGTTAGTATGGTCCAAAGCTAAGTGTTATGTTGCCAGACCCTGGTACTATTGGGTAAACTAAGAAATCAGATCATTAGCAAAAAAATCTTTGAGTAGCAGCAATTTAAAAATTGTGTGGGTGTGTAGCATAAAATCAAACCTGGGGCTGTTATGACTGTTTGAAATAACAGCACAGAGCGGATAGTTAATAAAAGTCTCTTTCCTTGCCATCTTTTTGATATGGTGCGGGAGAATTGTCTGTATTCTGTCAATCATGTATTTTAATAAAACGCTGATTGGCCTGGTAGGAAGTATAGGCGGTCAACCAGACAGGAAGTAGAGGTGGGGCGATGAGAACAGGAGTATTTCTTCTGGGAAGAAGGAAGCTCTTCCTCCATTCCTGCACAGACCACCGAAGAGGCAACATGTAAGCTGTCACACTGAGAAAGGTACTGAGCCCATGTGGCTAACATAGATAAGGATAATGGGGTAATATATGTTATAAGAGTTAACAAGAAGCCTGACCTAATGGGCCAATCAGTTTATAACCTTATGGAGTCCTATGTGTGATTTTCCTTTGGGGCTTGCCAGCTATGGGGTACTGGGCGGGATGGAAACCCCAACAAGCCGGCCCCCTCATGTTATATTGATAGAGAAGAATTTGAAAATGATTGTATTCCAATGATTGTGTAGAGGCTCAGTCAAAACGATTGGCATGAAATCTTGGCCAGCCTGGGTTATATAGTAAGTGCCAACCTAGTCAAGACTGTGTAGACAGACCCTGTCTGAAACTCTCCCAACATAAACAAAGCAAAACAAAACATAGTGACGTGGACGTGATGTTTTTGATCTTTGGAAGTCTTTCCTTTTCTGTTTTGCTCAATTTATCCCCTGCCGGGCTACTTATTGCTGCTGATTTTACTGTTTATTTGCTGGTTCTGCTTCCCTTCTCTTCCTCTAACATCATTGCCTGTTGCTTGTTCATAGCATGATGGCATGCAGTTACGGATTGTGGTAGAATCCAAGCGTGTGAGCACATAGGTGTGTGTACACAGGAACAGACAGAGCAGTCAGAGTCTGAGTTATTGGAATAATTTAGTAGTAACACTTCCTTATAATGTCTGAGTTCCAGCATCTTCCACTCCAACCACTCACACGCCATCACACCATAGTACAGTCCTGGGTACAAAGTTCACCTCATTCTAGATGTTAGAGTGAAAGAAACAAAACCATATAAAATAGAGATTTTGCTTTTCTCTTCAGGTTCTCTTTAAATAAAGGCCATCTGAGATTTCAGTATAATGTATGTTCTGGTTACTCCTGGCACATCCAGACCTTTCTCAAGATTAGGCATAAAGTCATAAGTAATCTGAGCAAGGCATTTCCTGGAATTTTAAAAAGGACCCATGGAATGCTTTGGCATGAACAATCTCAGATCCATAAAAAATTAGCACAGAATGGAGGTTTGAATCCTCAGAGAAAACAGAACAAAATAAAAAATTGAAGAACAACAATGACAATCATGAAACCACTCATTGGTAAATGATTGTATTTGGTTCGCCATTGGAAGCGATCGGCACCAGTTATTTGATAAAAGCCTGAAGGAATACACGGATGAAGGGTGGGCTGAGGAGCTCTGGATAAAGTGCATCTGTTGCTCTTCTAGAGGACCTGAGTTCTGTTCCCAGACCCCACATAAGGCAACTCACTGCCCCCAGACACATGAAGAATAGATGTGGGGAGGAATGAATAGAGAAGAACTTAGGTGGGTTGTTTCTATCCTTGGACCTGCTGTAGAGGAAAAGTAATTAAGAGCGTTATGTGCTCTCTATCTACAGCATGACTCAAGCTTGTGACTCTCAGGGTCAGCATTAAATGTTTCGTAGGTAACATTCACCAGTGTTGTCTTTCCTTCAAAGCCTTTGATTGGCTAATGTCTATTGAATACTTCCTATCAGACTCCGTGGCATACCTTGTTTTATGGAATTTATGGAACTTCTTTCCTGTTGTACCCTTACTCTTTGATAAGGCATGAAGTGTATCTTTAAATTCTCTCTCTCTCAAATGTCCTGTGGGAAAATGCTTTTGTACACTGTAAAGATTTGTCATTCATACTGGTTTAATAAAACTCTGGTTGGCCAGTAAACTAGGAGAATTCTGGGAAGAGGAAAGGGAGAGACCCAGTCACCAACTAGGGGCAGAGGAAGCAAGATGAGAATGACTTACTGAGTAAAGCTACCAAGCCACATGGCTAAATATAGACAAGAATTATGGGTTAACTTAAGTTCTAAGAACTAGTTATTAATAATCCTAAGCTAATAGGCCAAACAGTTAATAATTAATATAAGCCTCTGTGTGTTTATTTGGGACTGAATGTCTGTGGGACCAGGCAGGCAGTTTTTTGGTTCACAAAAATTCAACTTTAAAGACACTAAAATAATTCTTCAACATAACAAACTAGTAAGCAGCTCAGTCAAGTTTTATGTTTAGGTGATTATATTAGTTCTCTAGTGCTGCCATAACACCCTCCCAAACCACACAAACATGATGGCTTAGAGGGCAGTAATTACTGTCCCAGAGTTAAGAAGGCCAAAGTCTATGAGTCAGCAGGCCCTCTGAAGGCTCTTGGAGGGTCTCCTGGCCTTGGAGTAGTGTCCAGTGACGACTGTGAGTCATGGCGTTTCTTTTCCATTGGTGCTCACCCCAGCCTCAGTCTTCCTGTGCCCACTCTGTTCTTATAAGAATTTCATCTGTCAGATTTAGACTAAGGGCATGTCTAGTCCAGAAATAGTGCAAATATATACAAAAATGGTCACTTCCTTTTTATATTTGACAATCATCCTACTTAGCCTGATGTGGTAGATTAAAATGTATAAATTCTGCAGTTCTCTTTTCAAAGCCTTCATCCATTTCATAGATCAAAAAATAAGCCAGCCCACCTATCGACTTTGGGTTGATAATGCGAGCAAAAGCTAATCCTACACTGAATATTACAAGAGTAGTAAACATGCATAAAACAGGAAATCTTTAGAATATTACTCTACTTGTATCTTAAAACTGGACCAGACTGACTTCTGACCATGTTAGAGCAACAGATAGGTTTCATGGGCTAGTGACTGGCACAAAATATGTAACAATTTCACCAGTTCAACTATAGACAGCATAGGCATGTGATTCATTAAGAAAAAAAAGAAAATACGCTAGGATGGGCCCAGCTTGTCCATGGCTGTCTCCCGGTCAGCACCCTTGAAAAAGAAAGGCCGAGTAGAGCCTGACATCCTGCTAACCTGAGAAACTGCACAAGCATTTTAGAGTCTGGACTTGACAGAATTTAGGGGACTGATGACCATAAAGAAAGCCACCACCCGGGAGTGTGGCCCAAGGTCCGCAGCCCAAGTCCTTCAAGTGTTTAGCTGAGCCGCAAGTGAGCTGACAGGAGAAGAAACTAAGAGAGAACTAATGAAAGAAGTGAAACATGCCCACTCCCACCAAGAAGTGAGAATCTTTTATGTTCCCACCAGCCAGAGAGGGAGAGTTTTCTGCCCATCTGTCTGCCATACACATCTCAGAGAATAGCCCTGAGTGTGAGAGTGAACTGAGCCCTAGAGTCTGCTAGGGTCCACTGCAGCAAAGCTCTGAGGATCAGAGATGGGCTGTCCTAACAGTCCTAACAGTGTCCTAACAGTCACAAAGAATCTACAACGTACCTACAGTTCTCACTAACTCGAGAGGGAATGACAACGTGCAGTCCTGTTAATCCAGGAGCAGGGACAAAGCCCTGTCACTGGTGTCTGAGACTCAGTCCATGCTAGTGCAACAGAATTGAAAAGGAAGTAATACAGAGGTATCCTTATTTTTCCTTCACTGCTGTGCAAAATACCTGAAGAAAGCAATTTGAAGTGCTTCTTTGGACTCGCCGTAGGAGGGTCCATCCCATATGGTGGGAAGCTATAGTGACAGAAATGTCAGGCAGCCAGCCATCAGGAAGCAAAGAGAGGAACACTGGCACTCAGCTCTTTCTTCTCTTTACTTCAGCCGAGGACCCCATCCCATGAAAACTGCTGCCAACATTTAGAGTGGCTCTTTTGATGTTGTGTGAGCTAATTTGTAAACTCCTCATAGACTTCCTCAGAAGCTTGGCTCCTAAGTATTCTGGATTCTGTCAGATTGACAATATCTTCTTTTGCCATGAATGGCGATTGGGAAAAAAAGGATAAAATTCTCCTTCCTCAGAAGAAATAATTATACATTCATTTAAAAACTACAGAAAAGATGCTGGGAGTTGTAGGAGGAGGGTGCTTATTGGTTCCTGGCTGCCCAGATAGCTTAGACCCAGAATAATCACACAGAAACTGTATTAATTAAATCACTGCTTGGCCCATTAACTCTAGTTTCTTATTGACTAATTTTTATATATTAATTTAATCCATTTCTATTAATATGTGTATGGCAATGAGGCTGTGGCTTACTGGCTCAAGTTTCAAGCTTCTGTCTCCAGTGGCAGCTCCATGGCTTCTCCCAACACTGCCTTCTTCCTTCCATGCTATAGGCCAAGCCAGTTTTCTTTATTCGTTAACCAATAAAAGCAACACATAGATAGAAGGATGTCCTACAGCATTTCCTCCTTTCTGTTTAAACAAAAAGGAAGGCTTTAACTTTAATATAGTAAAATTACATACAACAAAACAGTTATTAAGCAAGAATTACAGTTACAATATGTAGATCTACTTTATCTTTTATCATAACTTGGGAAAACTATAACTATCAATTCTTCAACTCCAATAAAGACTTTGGAAGGATATAATATTACCTAGGTAAATAGGAAGTACATTATAAGCAACTTCCAAAACTCTAGAATTGACAGAGACCTCTCACTGCGTGGACAGTCACCCAAAGTTCTTCTGTATCATTGAGGCATCCATCTTCAGCTCACAGGCCCATAGTATCCGGTAGACTTTTCCAACAAAGCAGGAAATTTCAAAGGCAGATCCACCTATACTGGCAGTTTGTCCATCACATTTTTCTGTGTCTTGCAAAATGTCTAGCAGACTCTTTCATGAAGCAGGAACAAGGATCGTTTCACCTTTAGGCAAGTTCAGCAGTCATTTCTCTGTGGGGCCTCATATCCAGTTCAGCAGTCCAAGCAGGAACAGTTTCTTGCCCAAATGTCTAACAAACTCCATAAGGAGCCTCTTCAATGCCCATCTTTCTCTTGAAGTAATTGGTGCTGCCAGGAGCAGATGTGTCTCATTGTCATGAAAAGTTCTAAGTTATAAAGACACTTTAAATGCAATATTCTGAAGGTCTCTGAAAGATTTGAAGAATACCTATCCATCTGAAATGCATCTCTGTATACTTAGAAAATCTATCTAACATGACTACAATCTTGACTATTATAGATGACTCTCTATTAAGCTATATTTTAATTATACAATACATTTTTAAATAAGCTGTACAAACACAATACCTTAATCAAGAGCACAATTATACAAGTAACAAAATTGACCTTAAATTTGTATGAATAAACCAAGATACATACAAATGCAAATTATTCATATCTGTATCATATCCCCTTTAAAATGTAAATAAACATTTATAGACAATATTTGGAAATATGGGTTTTGTTTTCTCCATACTGATTTCTGCTGATTATTGGGTGAAGTATTTTCTTTTTGGGTATGTTCACAGCAACCTTCGAGGGGTCTTGTTCCGTCAAACCACACCATTCTGGAAGCAATCCACGGGTTCCCATTCTCTGTGGAAACAATAGAAGAACCTCTTTTCCAAAGCAACACATCCTTAGACCAAAATTTGGAAGTCATGGTACCTTTACAATATACATGCTGGTTTAGCTTAACATCCCATACAATGAAATGTCTCTCTGTAAGGCAAAAGTGTGGTAATGGTAATCACCCAGTATTCTAAAACAAACACAAAAGTGTTCTTCTAAAGATGTTTTTTATTTCTTTTATTTTTGAGACTATAATTATATAATTTCCTATACCCTTTCCTCTCTCCAAATGCTCCCCAAAATCCCTCTTTGCTCTCTTTCAACTTTATGATCTCCTTATTCATCAATTGTTGTTACATGCATGTGTGTATACACACGCACACACATACACACACACACACACACACACACACACACACATATATATCTTCTTAAATATAACCTGCTTATATAAAATGTTACTTTATATATGCTTTTGGACTAACACAAGGAGCCAATAAACATATCTATTTTTTTGAGGGGGGGGAGCTTCGACAGGGTTTCTCCGTGTAGTTTTGGAGCCTGTCCTGGAATTCACTTTGTAGACCAGGCTGGCCTCTAGCTCACAGAAGTCCACCTGCCTTTTCCTCCTGAGTGCTGACATTAAAGGTGTGTGCCACCACGACCTGGCATTCAGTAAGCAGATCCTAGTTGTCTGTAGTTAATTCTGCTGAGTCCTCGAGGACGTTTCTCTGTCATCATGGCTTCTCCATTGGTGTCATCCTTGCTCAGTTCCTCTTTAGGCAGTCATGTTGTTAAGACTTTATGGGTTTAGCTTCTGACTTTACTAGAAGACACAGTCTCATAGCAAACTCCATGATCCTCTGGCTCTTAAAAGTCTTTCTGTCTCTTCTACAGTGTTCTCTGAGTCTTAGATGTGGGAGTTGATTTGAAGATGTTTCCATTGGGACTGGGCTCTGCCATCCGGTGTTTTGACTGCTTATGGTTTTCTGTGATGGTTTCCATCTGTTGCGAAGAAGTTCCTGTGACGAGCAGTAAGGAGTGTACTTATCTGTGGGTATAAAGACAAATATTTAGAACACAGTTAGGGATTCTGTTAGTTTAGTAAAGCAATAGCGGTAAGTACTCCAAGATCCAGAACTTCAGTAGGATGCTAGTACCTCCCAGGCATCAGTTCCTTTTCGTTGAGTGTCTCTTATGTCCAATTAGAGAACGCTAGTCTACCTCCAGATACGCTTGCCTTATTATTATATATTAGTATCATGTGGTAATACTCTGTCCTTAGGGTTATCATGCCATGGTGGTCACTGTTGTGGGTCCTAGGCATCATAGCTGGATAGAATGGTTGGTTGCTTCCTGTTAGAAGCTTGCATGGCACCTTCTGGAAGCATGAAAGCTAATCCTCAGGGAAGAGACATTCAGATCAGTTCTAGTTTGGGAACCTCTGACCCCTGTGTCTGAAGTGTATAGTGTCTTCAACAATAGAGACTTAGATTAGATTGCTTTGGGCAACTAAGGGCAAAAGTAATCATCTATTTAGAAGTCTCTTGGATAATTCTAACCAATCTCCAAAATCAGGTTTCTCATGCATGATGTTGGTTGGTATTTTTGTTAGGTATTCTTTGTCTTTTGGGGATAGCATTGTCAGAGTAAACTATATATGTATACTTATATGTGCATGTATATGTATTATGTGGAGGGGATGTACACAGACTTCATGCATTATAGGCTTTTATTTTAGGTTGTTAATAGCATGATTTCTTGTGGATTTTCAGATATCTTTACTATTATTTTGCCCTCTGTCCTCCTTCTATATTTATCTACCCCCTTTATCATTTCCGTGATCAGATCTCTTGTACCCTGCTATCTCCCTCTCTATTGCTCTCCCATCTCCCTCCTCCAGCAATGATATCTTTTTGCTTTCCTGGTTTCTGAAATTATTCCAGGGTATGTATTTATACCTGAATATTTGGAGCTAGGAGCCTCTAATTAAAAAAAAACAAAAAAACTTGAGACTTTTGTCTGCCTGGGTCTCAATTACCTCACTTGGTATATATTTTTCCAGTTCTAGAACTCTCCCTGCAAAGGTGATGACTTCATTATTCTTTACAACTGAATAGCATCCCATAGTGGACCACATTTTCATTATCCATTCATTGGACAGTTAGATTGCTCCCATTTCCTAGATATTGTGAATCGAGCAAGTAATGACCATGGCTGAGAAAGAATCTGTGAAGTGGGATGTCAAGTCCTTTGGGCATCTGCCAAGGAATGGTATGGTGAGATAATGTGGTAGATTTATTTTTAACTCTTTGAGAATTCTCCACACTGATTTCTATGATGGTTTCATCAGTTTGCAGTCCAACTCACAGTGATGGGCAGCTCCTGTTGGGGAATATTATTTTCAGGTGTGTTGCCTTTGTTTATGAAACTGTGACTCCTTGCCTGTCTAAAACACCTGATGGTCTAATAAAGAGCTGAACAGCCAAGAGTGAGGCAGGAGCAGGCATAGGCGGGGCTGGCAGGCAGAGAGACAAGGAGAGGAGGGCACCAGGGGCCAGTCACCAGTTACACAGTGAGCCACGGAGTAAGAGTGAAGACACATGGAAGAAAAAACCCAGGGACAAAAGGTAAGTAGCATAATTTAAGCTAAGAAAAACTGTCTAGAAACAAGCTAAGCTAAGGCTGGGCATTCATAATTAAGAATATACCTCCACGTGTGATTTATTTGGGAGCTGGGTGGTGCCCCCCCAAAAAAGACAAAAGACCAAAGACCAAGAAGCAAAAGAGAAAAACAACCAACAGTAGGTTCCCTTTTTCTGCACACCCAGTACCACGTTTGTTGATAGCTGTTTTGTTGGTCTTTGCCATTCTGACTGGGGAAAGATGGAATCTCAGCGTTGTTTTAATTTGTATTTCTAGAAGTTTTCTGGTAGAATTTTAGATTTTCCAGCATAACAGAGTGTGCAAGTTTATAAAGACTCACTTAGAATATTCCAAGTTTCTTTCATGTCTGCGGCAATGTTTCCCTGTTGATTTCTGAGTCCTTTAGTCTGGGCCCTCTCTTTCTCCTTTGGTTAGCTAAGCCAATCTTGTTTATCTTCTCAAGAATCCAGTACTTCAATTCACCGATTCTTTGTATTATTTTCTTTGTTTCTATTTCACTGATTTCTGCTTTGATTTTTCTTCTTTCTTGCTGTTGACTGTGTTTGGATTTGTTTTGTTCTTGGTTTTCCAGAGTTTTTTAATTGCCTCATTAATCCATTTATCTGTGCTCTTTCTGCATTTTTTAATGTAGACACTTAGAGCTATAAATTTACTTCATAGGACTGCTTCCAACGTGTCCCAGAGATCTTGGTGTGTTGTTCCAGGAAATTTTTATTTATTTCTTGATTTCTTCTTCAGCCCATTTATCATTAAGTAATAAGTTGTTTAATATCTGTAAGTCTGCATATTTACTAAACATTTGTTTGCTGTCAATTTCAAATTTTATTGCATTGTGGTCAGAGAGGATACAAGGAGTTGTTTTTAACTTTTTTGAACTCGTGGAGATTGTTTTGTGTCTCAAGATGTAGGCTCCTTTAGAAAAGCTCCTTGTGTTACTGAGTAGAAGGTGCATTCTTTAGTGTTTGAGTGGGGTCTTCTGTGGATGCCTGTTAAATCCATTTGCTGTGTGATGTCAGTTAATTCTGATCTTTCTCTATTTCTGTCCAGGTAACCTGCTGATTAGGAAAAAAAGGGGGGGTATTGCAATCACCTACTATTAATGAAGTGATATTAATCTGTGTCTTTAAAATCCAGTAGTACATTTTGTTTTATAAAACTGGGTGCTCCAGAGTGTGGTACATATAAGTTTAGGATAGTACTATCTTCTTACTTGATTCTTCCCTTGATTAGAATTTCATTCTCTTTAATCCTTTGATTCCTTTTACTCTGTGGTCTATTTTACCGGATATTAGGAGGGCGATATCCACTTTCTTCCTGTTCCCATTTGACTGGAGTATTCTGTCCATCCTTTTACCCTAATGTAGTGTTTGTCTCCAGAGCTGTGTTTCTTGTGAACAATGGGTAGATGGATTTTGCTTCCTAATCCATTCAGTCAGTCTGTGTCTTTTGATTGGAGCCTTGAGGCCCTTGATATGTAAAGTTATTGCTGAAATATGTTTGCTCAGTGCGGGCGTCATGTTGTTGATTTTGGTGGTGGTGGTGCATGTTCAGTGGTACTTTGTGTTTCCATAACTATGACTTATTATTCTTTTCCTAGTCTCTCTGCGGTGTTCAGTCCTCTCTTCATCTTGAAATATTTTTTCTATATTTTCTTTAGGATTAGTTAGCTGGAAATAATTTTTAGGCCATTTATATCACACACAGTCTTTCTTTCTCCTTCAAATATGGTATGTAGTTTGGCTGGTTCCAATATATTTTTAGCTGAAATAGAACTACATCACTTTCTCTGCTCTCCTCCCAGCAACACTTCCTTAAGCCCTCATCACCCCCATCCTCAAGATGGCAGCCTCTTTTCCTTTTATTATTATTATTATATACGTGTATGTGTATACATAGATATGCGTAAGTAGAACCTACTGAGTCTGCTTTGTTGTTTGTGTGTGTATGGTTCCAAGCTAACCAGACTGCACTGGACAACCAATAAGGGGCTCATCTCTGGGAAAATCTAATTTTTCTTCTCCTAGGAGTCATTAGTTGGCTGTAGTTCTTTGTCGAGGAGTGGGACCCCTCAAAATTTTCCCCATTACCATGTCCATTGATATTGCTGTTCGTTGCTTTGGTCTTTTATTGGGCAGCCATCTCTAGGAGAGACTGTTTCACAGCAGTCTTCCTGGTGTGTATGTATGTGTGTATACATGTGTGTACCCTATATGTGTGTATATATATATATATATATATCTGTACATATATATATATATATACACCTGTACATGTACATGTATTGAATATAATTTTAGGTAAATATAAAATAATATGATTTCTTGAGTCCTTATCAAATAGTTTTGATGTTATTTCTCCTTCTGTATTGACCAATACAGAAAGCAAAAGTAGTCTAATTAGAAAACCACTTTAATTTAATTATCCTTTGGAGCTTTATAAATTCCGAACATCCCATGCAGTTTATAAGAGGAATCATAACTTGACCAATTTCTAGTGTTCTAGTTAAAACTGGAACTTATCACTAAGTTTATCATTCATGATCTTGAAACTTGATCCTGTAGTGTAAACTTTTTCTTGAAATGACCTCATCTTTAAAAGCAAATAATTTCAAAATTCCAGGAAAGGATTCCTTCCTGCCAAACACAAAGCAGAAGTTCTGGTGACACCACCATTCTAAAGTTTTCCATGGTCTTAAGGTTGTCTTCTTGAGAAATAATAATCATATAGGTACAGCTGAACACAGCCTGGAAATGTTGATGCAGGATTTTTACTACTATATTATTGTTGTTGTCGTCATCATCATCATCATCATCATCATCATCATCACATCACATCACATCACATCACATCACATCACACAGCAATGCGATGTGCTTAGATCATATCCACCCTCCTCTCCCCACTCCAGCTCTTCCTGGACGACCCTCCCACATCTTCCTCCCAATTTCATCAATCCCTTCTCTTCCTATGGAGTAAAAGTATAGAATTTGGTTTTCTGGATTATTGTGATGAATTATCTACATGAGCTAAGTTTGTGACCACCCTCCTTCCCCTTCTTTCTTCACAAAACCAGCGCTCCCAAGCCTCTTCTCTGGATTCACTCAGAATTCTGAAGAGGTTGAGCTGCCTCTTGTGACCTCCTTGCCCCAGATTTCCTCAGCTAACACTGTGAACCTCTCTTTGGAACTTTAGGGTTCCCATACTGTTGATTAAAGTTCATCTAGAATACTCTCTGATCCTGTTGCCATTCCTAAAGCAGTCCGCGTCGTTGTAGTCTAAAAATAAACTACTATGTATTTTCAAGTATCTGATGCTTTTCAAATACTTGCACAATTACTTCTCTTTTACCCTCAAATTTGTTCTGTTTACTTTTAATTCTTGTGAGGGTTCTGGATAGCTTCCACTGGAGGCATCAGAGACTTCCCACTCGATGTGGAACCTCATTCAGGATTTGTTGCCCATATCCATTACATTCCCCGTGACTTCGCTCAAATGCTTGAAAAGCAAGCACTGCCAAGAGGCAAAGTCTTTATTCCTATTCCTGCCTTGAGGGCGCCGCCTAGCACGTATGGAAGGCGTGGCCGTGGGCATGGCATTAGCCTGCGCTGGTAGGACTGTGAAGCCGCTTGTCCACACCTTGGCAAAACAGGAAACAGGAATTAGGGTCCAGCCTCAGAACCCTCAAGACCTACCCCCAGTGACCTATGCTTTCCAGCATGATGTCACCTCCTAATGATTCTAGAGCATTCCACACGGCAACTCCACCTGGGCGTGAGTGTGCAACACACCAACCTGGGACACATTTCACACTCAGAAGGTCCCACTTAGTAAGTACTCAGTGCTACAGTCTCAATTTTGCTGTCACTCAAACTCCCCCAGATCTATAGCCGGGCCCCTGGGATTATGCACACGGAGCTCACTGCCTGTGGCTCTTTCTCTACTAGCCATCTCCCTGCTTGTGACCTTA
Source organism: Myodes glareolus (assembly GCF_982192425.1). Taxonomy (NCBI): domain Eukaryota; kingdom Metazoa; phylum Chordata; class Mammalia; order Rodentia; family Cricetidae; genus Myodes; species Myodes glareolus. The sequence goes on from NC_142030.1 coordinate 6,253,860, forward strand.
GACAGTCCCGCCAGTCCTTACACAGCCGCCTTCCACATCAAGTCAGGCCCCTGCGGACTAGGATGCGCCCAGATTTCTCAGGCAGGAGAAGTCACTCTAGCTTGGCTTTGAGCGACTCTGTGCTAAATCACACAGAAAAGCCTCCGATGAGGTGAAACCGAGTTCACATAAGCCCCAGATGGAGGCAACCACGTCACTCTAACCACAACCAGAGCTGAACCCTTCCCTGATAGATCCAGCTTGGAGAAGACAGGCAGGACGGAGTCGAGTGCGGAGAAATTTTTACCGTTGCTGCAGTGGAGTACTAGGAAGACTTTTCCCTCATAAAACTTTATTTCTGTTTAGACCTTTATTTTCTGGGAAATTGGGAGCTCTTGTTTGTTTGAAGTTTTGTTCTTTTTTTGTTGTTGTTTTCTTTTCCTGGAGTACCCACCACGGGCTTGAGCATAATGTCCTGGAACAAAACATTCCCAGGAGGGCCTGGAGCGCAAAGTCGGATGCAAGGTCATTTTTCGAAACGGCCTCAGTAGTTTGACTGCCTCCAAGTCTTTTCCCAGAAGCCAAAAAGAAGTGAGCCAGGTTCAAGTGCAGACTGTAAATATGACAGAAAGCCCTGAGTATCCTCCCTCATTATGAAAACGTACAACACATTGACTTCTCTGTGGGGTCGGTGGGAGGGGCTGGAAGGTCAGCTGTTAGCGTTAATGACACGTGGCCTTCCAGCTGCCTTCAACACAGAGGGACGTTTGAGATCCTCAACAGACAATTTTCCCGGGCTTTCTTTGTTTCAGTAGCTCACGAGTTTTGAGTTTTACTAGAAGAGGGAATAACAGCAACTTGTTGAGGATAAAATAATATTTAAACTTGAAAAATGAACGTTCCGTCGTTCTGAGAGGACAGGGCCAGCAGGTATCCGCTGTGGCTACAGGCTGAGAACATCAGCATGCGGCTGGGAGGGTCAGATGCTCGCAATGACTCTGAAAGACTGAGTAGCTTCATGTCAGCTGGGAACAGCCATCAGTGGAGGGAGATGACCTCCAGACAGCGGGAACGCAGGGCCACAAATGACATGACAGTTGCGTTCTCATTCTATGGACTGAACCCTCCACACAGTTCAGGGAAAGGCATAGGTGAAGCCTAGAAGATCCGTGTCCTAAAGAACAGTGCTAGGCCGTCTAAGTTGAAGGCTGTATGGTTAAGGAGAAATACAGTGAAATTCAGTGGTCATCAAATCAGCAGCACTTGTGTGTTTTGTAACTTGGCCTCGCGAAGCTGAGGCCCATTTTTAAGTCAACTTATTTTAATTGTATGCTAGGCCAGCCTTGAACTCACTATATAGCTGAGGCTGACCTTGAACTCCTGATTCTTCTGGCGTCATCTCTCCATTGGGATTATAGGCATGTCTGCACCGCTACAGGTCGCTAACAGGTGCATTCTTCAAAGAGCATTTTAATCTAGTCAAATGGGCTCAATACACCCAATGTTATGTCTCATAGTAATAGAGAGTATCAGGTCCTAACTGAGGGCTCTGAGCATGGGCTTCCCTGTTTGATACTCACAGACTGAGGCTGGAACCGGTCACCTGCTGTGCACGTTAGAGACAGAGCTGTTTACGTCTGGTCACAGAACCAGGCATAAACCAGTGAGCCTGAACCATGACACCCAAGCTTCAGCTTGGCCATTTCTACAGAAGACCTGGGAGGAATACAGTGAAGAAGTCCGTAAGGACTTCTCATGAACAAATGAAATGAATCTTAGGGACACCACCATTTAATAGTGCCCTGAAAGTCATCCAAGCAGTGATCATACGTGATTATAACCACAGAGGAATGAAAAATTTTCTCTATGAGTGTCTCTAGATATCCTAAGGAGACCGAAGAGCCACTTGAACATGACAGCACTCCCCACACAACATCCGGAAATGATGACATAGTAATTGGGGACAGGATTTAAAGTAGGAGAATACGCTATGCTCAGAAAGTAGGCTCGCATTCTGAAGCTCCAGATAGGACCCCAGGTACACGTATTTGGAGGAATTAACGAGCCTTCTTGCTTTCCTCAAGCCATGGAAAATAAGGCAGCTAGACTCCGGGATTTCAGAAAACTGAAGATGAAATAAATAATACGCTATATTATTAACTTTTCTGTGATTCTGGAAAAGAACATCATGTTTTATTTCCAGTCAATAAACTCATTCAACTCGGAGAACATTGCTGATTCCCAGCTAATGGGCAGGAAGCAAGGACAGACAAAAATGCCCAGTGTTTCCTATAAAGCACTCGTTGTTTATGCTGAAAACAATTTAATAACTAACGAATACTTACTGGAAATGCAGGGAAATGGAAGGTGCTCAGTACCACTACCCAGTTACTGCAATTTCTTTTCATCATTTTATTAAAAAATAAAACTCGGTCAGTAAATATTAGGGAATAATCCTGAGATATCCATGAACTGACAGAGACATGAATACCTGCTTGCTCTCTCCACCTCCCAGATGGAAAATTCCACCCAATCTCTCAGCTCCTCGTCTTTCTCTTCTGTGTGTCCTTCTATCTCCCTCTGAGTCAGCCAGGAGACTCCATGGCTCACTCCAGCTTGCTGAATGTGGATTCTGTCCAAAGAACCGAGGTGGGCTCCATTGGTGGTCTCGGAACAGTCAACATAAATAAATCTCTCCCAACACCAACAGCATCGCTCATGTTTCCAGCTCTGTAGTAGAGACTGACTTAGCTCATGGTTTCAAAGGGTCCTTGGGTGCTCGGCATTACACACTTGGACAGAACATCACAGTGGCAGGAGTGTGGCAGAGGACGGCTCTTCACCTCACAGCAGACAGGAAGCAGAGAGAGGAAAACAGGAATAGACTAGGGACAAGACACCCCAAGAACATGGGCCCAGTAAACAATATTTTTCACTTAGGTTCTACCTCTACACTTTCCAGAACATTCCAAAATAACTTCCTGCTGAAAATGAAGTCCCAACACATGAGCTTTTTTATGGTGGATGCATCATAGGCAACAACCCGTAGTATCAGATGGGCTGTGGACCCTTGCAAAGAGCTGCCATAATAGCGGCCTCGGCCAAGTAGAGCGGAGGTACTCTAGAATATAAATCCACACCAGGCTCCACTTCAAACTAGTCTTCACCCCAGTATCATCTTCCTGGTCTCAATAGAGAAATGGGAGTCATTTATATTGCTAGTTCCAGTCCTTTGTAGGCATGGTCTCTGGATGACCATGGATTTCAGCTAATCTGTGTCCACCTCCCTAGTAGAAATGGACCATCAAGTTGAAATCCTTTTTTTTTTTTAAATGGCAATGGAATCTACAGCTTCAGTCAGGCCAGGAAAGCACTCTACCAGTAGAAGGCATCACCAGCCCTATCAGGCATGTGTGTGTGCATGTGTGTGTGTGTGTATTTACATGAGATGAGAGCCAGAGATTTTTCAAAAAGTATATGACATAAATGTTCATATTGTAATTAGTGGCAGGCCTCCCCTGTGTAGGTGAAATGGTTTTCCTTAATTTCTTTTTCTTCCTTTCTATCTATCTATCCATCCATCCATCCACCCACCCATCCAACTATCTAGATAAGATCTTGTAATGTATCTCAGGTTGACTTCGAACTCTTGATCCTCCTACCTGTGTCTACTGACTACTGAAATTACAGGCAAGCATAACCAGGCCTGCCTGCCTGCCTGCCTGCAGCCATGATCAATAGATTTATTGAACAGAAGAGACTCAGTGACTGGAGGTGGTGAGAAGTGGCATTTTAGATCTGAAGGAGCTCAGCAGAAAGGGAGCGACCTGAAGTTTGGGAGAAGGCTGTGGACTCTGACCAGAGCCCGGCGTGACCAGCATAGGTATTGATGAGCTAGTGTTGAAGACATCAGAACACACCTGGATGGGAACTCTGGCCTGCCTGCGCCTCTGCCTGGCAGCCATGCTCTGGGGTCACAAGTATGAGCTAAGCACTAGCACAAACAGGAAAAGCATCCCCCGTTTTTCCCATTGTCCTCTTTCCCACTAAACCAACTACTTTTCTCATTGTGGGGGGAAAAAAACCTGACAAAATAAAAGAGGCAGTAAGTATTTACTTTTGTTCCCATCCAGGGTGATTCAGTCAGACACCGTGGGTTAGGCGTGATAACGGGAAAGTGAGAGAGACCACAGGTGACATTGCGTTCACCATCTGGATTAGGTTGTAGACAGGAATCCAGAACTAGCCTTAAAGCTTAAAGGCCTGACCCCAGTGACCCATCCCCTCCAGTGAGGTTCCACCTTCTCAAAGTTCAACAACCTCCCTAGCAGCGCCACCAGCTGGGGACCAAGTGTGCAAACACTTAAGCCTTCGGGAATGTACATGTTCAAATGATAAGATCCGAGAGAAGCCAGCTTTCAGTAGAACCTTGGAAATGCAGCCCTGTAGTTAGCTGGAATCCACTCCATTCCCTGTGTTGCCTCACGGGGGTTTGCACTTGGAAGTGGAGGATGTCCAGTAATAAAAACAGGAATTTTGTTTATGTATGCAAACTCAGATCTCCTCCACATTGTGTCTGGGATTGGCATGCCATAGAAGCGCCTTCCTTCAACTCTCAACAACTTCCTTCACCTGGGGAAGGTGGGAGAGAAGTCACGAAAACAGAGATGACTGAACTGTGCAGAGGTGTAAAATCCCTGGGTCTCGTCAAGCAATGGGATTTTATAGGCATCTTATACCTTGAGTACTAAGGGCACTCCTATCAGTTCCATAGGGCACAGTCTGAGCTGGGCAACTTTGGGGTGAGACTTTCTTCAGTCACTGCATACTGTTGGAGACTTTTCCAACAAATAATTGAAATGAACGAAAACTGTCAGTTAACATCTCTTTAATTTACTAGGGAACAATAAATGTGATCAATATACAAATCCTTTGCAACTCATAGAAAAGGAGAGTATATTTTAAGTTTCATTTATTTTTGTTTTATGTATGAGTGTTTTGTCTGTCTGTACATGTATGGTGTGCATGCAATGCCCACAGAGACCACAAGAGGGTACTAGATCCCCTGGAACTGGAGTCAGTTGTGAACTGCCCTCTGGGTGCTGGGAAGCAAACTCAGGTCCTCTGCAAGGACAGCAAGTGCTGTTGACCACTGAGCCACCTCTCTAGTCCCTAATAGTGTTTGTAATGAAGAAGTGCATATTTATGGCATGTCATGGGCGTTTCAGTACATACACCCATTGCCAAAAGTTCAAATCAGGGTGGATATTGTTCAGCTCTTCAAATAACGTGTAAGCCTTGGATGGTTTAACATGGCATTTGAGTGTGATTTTACATATCCTAGTAAATTTGGCAATCACGATGTCTAAGAAAATCTAAGTCACATTGTTATGCCTGAGGATGTATTAAAAAAAAAAACCTTCCCTGGTCACACAATTTAAAATTTTCATTCATTTCTAGGCATAAAATATGAGTTGTGTGCTGCAGTTCACAGCATAAAGAATTCTATAGTTTGAACTGAATCACGGGTCTCTGATTCAGAGTAGGCAAACTGTGTGGTTAGTTAGACTGTAGAGATATAAAAGCATTGTCTGGTCTGTACTAGAAGCACACTCTTTTCTGATCAGACAGTATCAAACAGACTCAGGTTTTTTACTCTGATATCAGATGGAGCAGAATCCACCAAAAGAAAAGAAGAACAAAAAAGTCTCAAATTCGATACACAACATTTAAAAAACAAAAGAAATCACGTAGAGCTTCATAGGTTCAGTCCAAAGCTTCCTCTTCCTGTCTCCACTCACGGTGCAGACATTTTGTAAATGCCCCCCATTCAGTCACAATTGCTCAGTGCTACTTGTAACTGGCACCGTTATAAATATTTGCACTATATTATTAAACAAAACTGACAAATTTTCCCATCCTTTATCCTTGAGTGTGTATGTTGGGCCTGGGATGGGAGGGTGTAGAGAATACACAATCTGTGGTAAGGGAATTGTACCATTCCATGCTGTACTTGAAGGTTACAAGAAACAGGTGGGGTCCAGCAAGGAAAAGTGATCCAGAGTGTTAAATAACCCACTTGGCAGTTCTAACTGGTTTAAGTGTTCATCACACAGTGGATCCACGGACTGAATAAAATGGAGGAAAAGAGAAAGTGATCTGACTACCTGACTTCACCTGCATCTGCTCCCTGACTGCAGACGCAGCGTGACCACCTCGTGCCCCTGCCGCTATGGACAGAGCCACTGTCACTGCCAGGCCTCAGTTGTCATGCTGGGTGGTGCCCTCAAACTATGAGCCAGAATGAGCCCTTATTCTTTAAGCTATCGCAGTAAGGAGGACAATGCTCAATACAGCCACTGTCTCCAAAAGAAGAGAGGACATCATTTCTTATCCTTGGGCTGGCCATGAAGAAAGCCAAAAATGTCAATTTCCACAAAGTGGACCGATTTCTTGAAATAAACAAAATCCAAAGGAGACACATGGAGCACTGTTTTACGTATACCAATTAAAGAAATTGAGTCACTGGGCACAGTGATGCACACCTTTAATCCCAGAACTAAAGGGTCCTCTAGAGGCAGGTGTATCTCTGTGCGTTTGCAGCCCGTCTGTTCCATACAGTGTTCTAGAAGAGCCAGGGCTACATAGATGGGGAATAAAAAGAAAGAAAAAGAAAGAGAAATTGAATCAATTTCCATTATCCTTCCTAAGCAGAAGCAGCAACTCTACTTCTTGCCCAGATCTATCCCCCTGAAGATGTAAAGAAGAAACAGGGCTCCTCTCTACAATCTGCTTCAGAAGACAGGGGCAAAAAGCGCGCTCCTAAGGTCACCCAGTGGCACTGGACTGGCCCTGACTACAAGCCCTCCTGTTAGTGACTTGAGTTGCCACTCTCCCCGAGGAGATTTTAATTGGAACACTCAGATTAAATCTGCAGGAGTGTGACACCCGTTCTCTGTGTCACTTTTGTGACTCTGGGTACCCTCATCCATTTGCAGAAGTAATTGGGCAAAATGCTCTGAGTGAAAGGGATGTGTGGAGGATCTTCACTGTCCTGGACAGCGCTGATGAAATTCCCTTCACTGGTCTCCGCTCCTTAAAGAAGTCTGAAGATCCTGTGTGCCCGCTGGCATTGAAGGTGTCTAATCTTCACCTCAGCAGGCATCCCTAGTGCCCTGTACCAGCCTTGCCGTGGCCCTCCAAACTTTACACACTACCTCTGGATGTCCTGTGAACTTCCTGTGTGTGATCTGTCAGCCCTTCCACCATTTCCTCTTTCCAGGCTCCCTCCTGTTAGACCTGGTCCTTCTCTGTCTCTGGACCCCTGCTACCACCCACCACGATTCTGGCAAACACAGCACCATCCAGATGTCTTCATCTCCCCTATCAAGCGTCCAGATATCTGGAGACCAAATAATGGACTGCATTTTCCGTCTGAGAGTTTGCCTGTGATCCAAACAGTCTTTGTGTTGTCAGGACAAGCTCTGTGAAGCATCACTTAATCTTTGAAGAACACTAAAACAGAAAGGAAGGTGAAAGACTCCAGGGTGGGTCGAAAGTTCACTCTGAACTGAACTGGAAGTCAGGCTGAGATAAGAAACACATGCAAAGACCCATCTGTGTCTCAAGATGCCTTGTGTTAGAAATACCCTCTGGGCGGGGCAAAGTCATGGTTTCCTTTGTAATATGCTTGCATTCAAGAGGTAGGAGGACAAGGTGCCTCTTTAAAAGCCATTAGCCACATCCTTTGGGAAGAAGGAGACTCTTGGATGGAATGACACAGAGCAGAATGCTCTTGGATGTGACCAATGGAAGTATCAATTCTGAATATAGGCCATGGGTCATGTCTATTTGACCTTTCCAAAGACACCATGTCCCTCTCTGAGAATGAAGATTATATTTCAGTTAGCATGTGATCTAGAAATTTCAAATAAAATATTCATAAAATTAAAGCCAGTAATTCTAATATGTGTATGTGGACTTCCTGATCCAGGACCCGGGGCTAGCAGGTCAATTCAACCCCTTAAAACTTAAAATTTCAAGAGCACTAATGTAGCTGAAACATTTTAGACCTCTTTTCCCTCCAAACCTCAGTGCACAGCACACAGACCCGGAGCTTAGGAGAGGCTGAAGCAATTCTTGACCTAACACACACAAGAAATGTCTGTCATTGTGATTTCACCACGCTGAGGATGTGGGAGTTGTGCCTGTGTAATCTCCAAAGGTTCTGAATTTTTGTGTTAGGTTGCTTAGTGTGTTACCCATAAATATGTGTCTTATAGTCAAAAGATCAAATTCAGTTTTTCTGTTGGAGCCATTCTTGTTCTCTGGGCAACTTAAATTTTCAGATGAGTTTGCCAAACATCAACTAAAGAGAAATGAGCCAAGCAAGCATCCAAGCAAGATTATAGGTACAGTGCCTATAATCTCAGAATTTAGGAGACTATGGTGGGACAGTTGTGAATTTGGGGCCAACTTAGCAAAGGCTTGTCTACGGAGGGAGCAGAAGCAAGTGTGAGAAAGGAGGAGAGGGGGAGATGGGGAGGGAGGTCCTGATAGGTGGGTGAGCTTGCGGACATCCTGGAGGCATGTAGTGCTATTGTGCCAGTTGGAAAATGTCTGCTGGGGCATTCTAAGTTCTCTGTGGGCAGACTTGTTTATCAAATGTCTGAGGTCAACACTAGGGATGTGTTTGCAAAAACCTCCTAAGAGAGGTGTCTTCTCCAATATCAGAGCAGCTATTACTATAAAATAATCATCTCTTGCCTTTTATAGAGATCCTTCTGCTGTCACGTGGGCTGTAAATGTTTCCCGGGACATGTGTCACAGGCTCAGGTCCCATCAGGACTCCGCTAGGAGAGACTGGGTCCTTGGCAGGGAGTTAGGTCATTGTGGGGTGCGCCCTTGGCAGGGATTGTAGGGTTGCAGCCCCTTCTGTGTTTTTCCCTCTGGCTATAAAGTGAGCAGTTGTCTCCACAGTGTGACCCCAGCCCAATGGGCCAGCTATCCACAAGTCGAAAAGCAGCAAGCTCATGTGTCACTGGTAGAATCCTGCAGCAGTAGGAACCAAGATTACATTCTGCATTTTATAAATTACCACAAAAAGGTGGCAAGCTCACCTGCTTTAAGTTGATTTTAGACTTATCCTCCTGAAAAGAACCTGACCACAAACTGGTCCCCAGACAGGCCACGTGTGTGTCTGAAGTGAGAACACTGGCAAACACCTTTTCAAGCCTGAGTCATGATATACGACACCTCCGTGCTCCGAGTGGGAAGGCCGTGGTAGAGCCCTCAACTGGTAGAACTCCGCTTGTTTTTACTATTTGTTATTATGAGAAACACAAAAGTACCCTTTCTGACAGATTCCATGTACAAATTACGGTCTATACAGTCACACTGCCATACTCCGTCTCTAGAACTTTCTCAGATAATCATGAAAAATCCGTGTCCTTCATTGTCTCACCCACCCAAGCCCTGGCAGCCACAATCAACTTCCCATTTCTGTGAGTGAGTTTGTGGTTCCCAATACAAAGTAGACAGATCTCTCAGTGACTTTAGGTCCCACCCATTGGTATTAGGGACTCATGCTGTGTCTTTGGGGCTCCAGCTGAGGTGGGTATGGGAGACTGATCTCCTTGGCTGTGTCTTTGGGGCTCCAGCTGAGGTGGGTATGGGAGACTGATCTCCTTAGCTGTGCCTTTGGGGCTCCGGCTGAGGTGGGTATGGGAGACTGATCTCCTTGGCTGTGCCTTTGGGGCTCCGGCTGAGGTGGGTATGGGAGACTGATATCCTTGGCCATGTTTTTCGCCACTGTGACATAGAAGTCCCACACTTACAAGTGAGGTCCGGCCACGGTTTTGATTGGGACGATTTGATCCAGTGTGAGAGTTGTGGAGACAGGGATAAAACAGGGCTCTGGTACCTCCAGGGCTCTGGTGGGCTGCATCAGGCAAGCCTTCCTCTAAGGACAGGCTGATGTCCTCTTGGTAGCTCTGGGGTTGTAGCAGTATTGGTCACTAATGGCATCAGCCTCCTGGTGTTCAGCTGCCACTGGTGTTGCTGTTGACAGGTTTGTAGGGGCTCTGGGCCCTTTCCCCAGCTCACGAGCCCACTTCCACTCTTGGGGGTGCTTTTTCTATTCTTCTAAATATTAAAAAAAAAAGAGTTTTAGTTGTGTTTATGCACTTGTGTCTGTACGTATGTGTGTCTGTGTGCATGTGTCTGCCTATGTACATGTGCGAACGGATACCTGTGGAGGCCAGAAGGTGTCAGATACCCTGGAGGTGAATTACACGGTGTTGCACGGCCTCTGGAAGAGCAGCAAATGCGCTGCATCTCCCACTCACGCCCTTTCTTCCTAAGCTCGCTCTTTCTAGTCTGCGCCCGGCTTAGCATGCACGCGGTGTTGTCTAGTTATGCTCTGGGCAGCTGTGACAGTTTTCACACAGTCAGGTCTGCTTTTAACTCACCCTCTGGTTTGTTTAAGGGCGGCAGGGGGAGGGGCAGTAAGAAGCTGCCATTAAAACTGCAACAAAGGTATACAATGGAAGAAGGAAAGCATCTTTAACAAATGGTGCTGGCATAACTGGATGTCAACCTGTAAAAAAATGAAAGTAGATCCATATCTATCACCATGCACAAAAATCAAGTCCAAATGGATTAAAGACATCAACATTAATCCGTCCACTTTGAACCTGATAGAAGAGAAAGTGGGAAGTAGTCTACAAGATATAGGCACAGGAGGCCTCTTCCTAAGTAGGACCCCAGCAGCACAGACAATAAGAGAAACAATGAATAAATGGGATCTACTGAAACTGAGAAGCTTCTGTAAAGCAAAGGACACTGTCAGTAGGACAAAAAGGCTGCCTTCTGACTGGGAGAAGATCTTCACCAACCCCTCATCAGACAAAGGTCTGATCTCCAAAATATACAAAGAACTCAAGAAACTAGGCACTAAAACTCTAATTAACCCAATTAAAAAATGGGGTACTGAACTTAACAGAGAATTCACAACAGATGAACTTCGAATGGCCAGAAGACACTTAAGGTCATGCTCAACCTCCTTAGCGATCAGGGAAATGCAAATAAAACCACTTTGAGATACCATCTTACACCTGTCAGAATAGCTAAAGTCAAAAACACCAACGATAGCCTATGCTGGAGAGGATATGGGGTGAGGGGAACACTCATCCATTGTTGGTGGGAATGCAAACTCGTGCAGCCACTGTGGAAATCAGTGTGGCGGTTTCTCAGGAAACTGGGAGTCAACCTCCCTCAGGACCCAGCAATTCCACTCTTGGGAATATACCCTAAAGATTCCCTAACATACTACAAAAGCATTTGTTCTACTATGTTCATAGCAGCACTATTTGTAATAGCCAGAACCTGGAAACAGCCTAGGTGCCCCTCAATAGAAGAATGGTTAAAAAAGGTGTGGAACATATACACATTAGAGTTTTACTCAGCGGTAAAAAACAATGACATCTTGAATTTTGCAAGCAAATGGATGGACATAGAAAACGCTTTACTGAGTGAGGTAAGCCAGACCCAAAAAGAGGAACACGGTATGTATTCACTCATAAGTGGATTCTAACCATAATTAAAGGTCTTTGAGCCTATTATTCGTGATCCTAGAGAAGCTAAATAAGAAGATGAACCTGATGAAGATTATTTAGCTATCCACCAGGAGGTAGGAAATAGACAAGAGTCCCAGGTAACCTCGGGTGCATGGGGGGGTGGGAGGGTTGATGGAAGGGGAGAGGGTTAGAGAGAAGGGAGTAGGGGAGGAAAGGGGAAAGCTCGGTGGCCTGGGATGGGGGGGGAGTGAGGAAGGATGAATATGGGATCAGGGAAGAATATATTTCAACTAAGGGAGTCATTTTAGGGTTTACAGGAGACTTGATTATATATGGGATCCCAGGTCCAAGGAGAGATCCCCCAGATTGTTCTCTGGACAGAGGAGAGGGTGCCTGAATCGGCCGTGGCCCATAACCATACTGATGTATATTTTGCTTATCACCATAGATCCTTCATCTGGTGAAGGACGGCGATACAGTCGGAGACCCACATTGGAGCACCGGACTGAGCCCCCCGAGGTCCAAATGAGGAGCAGAAGGAGGAAGAACATGAAAAACGAAATCAGTACTGCGAGGGATGCTATCACCCACTGATACAAGGGAACGGATCTAATGAGAGTTTACCAAGGCCAGTTGGACTGGGACTGAACGAGGAGGTGATCTAACCAGATTCTCGGAATTTGGCCGGATTTTCTGACTGTGGCTGGCCCGAAGTCTTTCTGAAAAGCCATTGACTAGGATACTGGGACCTGTTTCCTCTGCATATACTGGATTTTGGGGATCCAGTCTGTTTGGACACTCACCTTCCTGGACCTGGAGGGAGGGGGAAGGAACTGGAACTTCCCACAGGGCAGGAAACCCTGACTGCCCTAAGGGACGAAGAGGGAGGAGGAGAGGGAGTGGAGGGAGTGGGAGGGTGTTGGGAAGAGGGGCGGAAATGGAAACTTTTATAATTTAATAAAATTTACAAAAAAAAAAACTGCAACAGGACATGCCAGCAATTCTCGTGGTCCTTCCCAGCCCCACCTCCTGATGGCAGTGACAGAGCCACTGTGAGCACAATGGCTCACCAGTTCAACCGTTTGATTCTAGGACTATTTTTTTTCCTGAAGCCTCATAGTAAGGAGCTTGTTTTCAGAATTTGCAATGTGTCTTCCTTTCTTCCTCCCTTCCTCCCTCCTTCCCCTCATTCTTTCTTTCTATCTATCTATCTATCTACTATCTATCTATCTATCTCTCAGCTAATTCGCCACAGTAAACAACTTTTTGTTTAAAATTGCCAAAGCAAGTCCTATTTCTCAAACCAGCCCTTGGCCGCTGCACCCACTGGAAGGTTCTAGCCTGCTTTAAACAGGTTCCTGCTCACACTCTGCCCTCCACCTCAGTCTCTGAGATGGCTTTGACTCTATCACCGAGGAGCGTTGGGCACTCACAGTATTTTTATGGCAGTCTCTCCAATCCTTGACTCAGTCACCACAGGGACATAGCCAACTAGTGTCTTAGTATTTATTCATCACAACTATGGACTGTATCAACAGCATCACACTGTACTCATATCTCATAATATTTTAAAGGCCAAAGAAACCAAAACTGCAAAAAACAAACAACCTCTCACACAACAAGCAACTCTAACTCATTTAGGAACCACGTTCCTAGCCCACACCCCATGACAGTGGTGTTAGTGGCAGGGACAAGGCCTGTGAGGCAGTAAGCTTGGCTTAAACCTCCATTTTGTGTGCTGTGTGGCCTCTGAGAGAGCATGGGGAGCTGAGTGAAGCTTGGGGCTGTCCTGCCTTAGACTCAGAGGAACCTTTACCCTCCGCTTGCTTTACGGTTTTCTTGGCAGAAGTGAACAGTAGCAGGCGCTGAACTAGGGAACACAGTTTGCACAAGATGGAGGCCATCTGGTCCTCTGGGGCACTGTGACACAGCTCAGTGACGGGAACATGCCATGACACACAAACATCATTCCTGGTCAGCCAGGAAACTACATCTGACAAAAAACATCTTCAGGTTGAGTTGTAATTACTGCATCCTCCCGTAGGCATGCCACAGGAAGTGAGCATTGCTTATGACAGAGATCCAAAGTAAGCAATTTGTGTATTAGTAAAGAACAGCCAGATGGCTCCATTTAAGGTTGGCAAAGACTTTGTGTTACATTAAATATTTGTGCTCTTTTTTCCTCTGGTGAATATGACGATAAAACATATTTAATAGTGAGCTTGCTTGTGGTTTGGAAAGCCAAGGCTGTGGGCTTCTCTGACCTGGACAATAGGCTCATTGGCAGCCGGGGCGAGCAGGAGAGGCTTGCTGGAGAGGCACCCTCTCCCACTTGTGTTAGGCCCCCCTGAGACATAGATGCTGACCAGACATTCCTTTTGTGAGATGTTGATGGCTCACACCCCGCTTCTGGTGACTACACACCACTGTCACACACCTTTACACTCTCCAGTCCTCAGGCCCCTGCACTTTCCTTCCTTCATCTGTAAGAGAAAGGAAAGGGATATACGATGCAGAAAACCCACTTCTTAAACTCCAGTGCTGGGATTAAAGGCATGTGCCACCACCACCCGGCTTCTGAACTTATTTCTTAGTAAATATTTATATTTCTCTCGCTGTTAATGGTGCTTTAAAGAGAGAGTATATTGAATGGACTCAGAGTTCAGGCTACTGGGAGCATGTTGAATCAGACCTCTGTCACAAGTGGCTATACAAGTTGGGTAAGATTCAAGAAAGGAAAAAAAATCATAAAGTCCTTGGTATTCAGATTTACTACAATTAGTGAGTAGAGAGGGTGTGGGAGAGAAAGAAAGGGCTCCAAAGTGTGCAGGGCAGACCCACAGCTCCTTCCTCTTAGCAGATAACCCACTGATTCACAGAAGGCATGCAGAGGGTGGGATGGGCAGGAAGTGGAAGCCCATCTAGTCACTCTGGGAAGGTGAACACTGGCCTCATGATGACCTGACAACACTGAGAAGAGAGGGCTTTACAAAATCTCCTTTGAGGGTCTTGTTAAGGCCCAAGCTATTGCATGCTAAGAAAGAGATCAGAAGATGAACAAGGGTGCCCCAGGGGACCAAAATCCACTTCGTTTGCTTATTCGTTTTGAAGTCCTGTGGTACAGGAAGCAACATGAAGTTCACAGCTGCTGATGAGCCAAGAAGAGGCTGGAGAATGGCCAGCTTCAGTGGGAATGTCCGGAAGGCCCCCTACCTCAGAGGTACCTAGCTGTGCATTTCCACCCACAGGTATGTCTACATATTTCCTCACCCCTTCCTCTTTCCCTCCCTCATCCCCTGAGCTGTTTTCCATCTATGAAGAACTTGCTGTGGCTTCTTGGAGCCAGTGTCGGCAGATGGCATGCCCTAACTTGTCCCAGCAAGGTTCTTTGCTGCTGGAACTTCTCTGTAGCTGTGGAGGAGTGTGTTCTCGGGCAGCAGTCATTTGTTTAAGACTTCCGTATGTCCTTTGTCTTCCAGCTTTGATAGCTGAGCTGCATTCTTTATCCCTCCTCTAGTCCTCAGACAATGCATCTTTGCTTGTCTTTGGATTGCTTTTTCCAAATTCCTTTGTTAATTATATAAAAGCATCAGTGCTCCAATGTGCCTGGTGTGTTTCTCTTTTCTTTTATTCTCTATGGGAGTTGTGGAGTTTTTTGAACATTCTTGACATTTATAATCAGACTTAGGATATTTTTAGCCAGCTTCTCGTCAGCTGTGATGCTTCTTCCTTCTAGTGTTTGTGCAGTTTGGTTTCCATTGGATTGTGTATGTTATACCCAAGCCCACTTGCCTTGTCTCTTGGTGTTTCTCTGGACATGTGCGTGTGGATACTTTCTACAAACTTAATTTCCAGAGCTGGAGAGGTGACTCAGTGCTTCAGAGCACTGTCTGCCATTGCAGGGGACCTGGGCTCCTTCCTAGCACTCTCATTGGTGGCTCAAAGTTGCCTGGGACTCTAGTTCTAGTGGATCCAATATTCTCGGGCCTCTGCAGACACCTAGAACCAATAATGCACATAAACTCAAATGCACACATACACACACATACGTGTGCGTGCACATGCACACACACAGACACACATGGTGGGAAGGTTAAAGTTTTGAACATTTTTCAAAAGAAATAAAATAAATTCTAATTCTATTTTTTAAGAAAACCTTTTATTAATATGCATGAAAACTGCAATGATCCCAATGCCAATATCAAGCAATCTCCATGGTTTTTTAATTGGCTCATATAGAAGAAATAAATTATCAAGAAATCTGTAGTAAGAGAGATATTTTGATTTTTGTCTAAATGTAAGTGATAATTTTCCACATGTTTTGGTGTTAACTGTGTTTCTAAAGAGGAATTTTTAGTGTAAGGTTAGAGCATGAAGCTGGAGAGATGGGTCATCCGTGGAGTGCTTGCCTTTGGGGCTCAGGCATGAAGACTTGAGTCAACCCCAGAACCCACAGAGAGTAGTCAAGGTGCTGTCGCTTGCTTACAGTCCCAGCACCGGGACAGGGTGGGCACACACAGAGTTGGGACCCAGCAGCTTGCCTGGCCCAACTGAAAAGTTTCAAGACAGTGAGGGACTCTGAGTAAGAAAGGTGAACATTGGCTGGGGTGGCTTGGGAGGTTAGTCTCTGCTCTCCATACATGCACTCACACACGTGTACCAAACATACACATAAGCACCCACACATACACACACACACATATACTTGCACACATACATACATGCGTACACAGCTACATACAAACATGCATGCACAGCTACATGCAGACATGCATACACAAAGGAATAACAATCCAGTCTGGTTGACTGTTTGCTTGGTGTGGAAATCATTAAGCCAATCAGTAGGAGACAAAGCTTCTACCCTAAACTTACCTTGGGTCACAGGAAGTGAGGGAATATTACAGAAGGAAAAACAATTTTCATGATAAAGAATCTGTGTATGAAAGAAATTCAAACACACCCTATGAATCTATAGAATATAACCGAATGAACAGCTAGCAAGTGGTACGCGCATGACTAAGGCACTGAACAATGACGTTTGCACAGCTGAGGGTCTCTTTTGCCTCCGCTGTCTCCTCTGAGCCCAGCAGCAAACCTCCGAGCAAGAGGCCAACTTCAGCAGCAGTGAGACCGTTTTTTGGGGGAATCTGCAGCCTGTAGCATGTAGGTTCAAATACTGCTCTTCTCAGGCATTCACTTAGCCTCGCAATGTTTGATGACTCTCTTATTCCTGGGTACCGTAATGGAAGCAATAACAGAGAATAAAACTGAAATAGTCCCCATGAGGGTAACATCTGCTGTCAACCTGGCAGGATCCAGAATCACTTCAAAGCAAAACCTCGGGCGAATCTGTAGGGGAATTATAGGTGGTGTTAACTGAGGTGGGTACCTTAAATACGGGTGGCATCATTTCCTCAGCTTGGATCCAGGGCAGTAGAAGAGGAAGTGAACTGAGCACCAGCATTCCTAAGTCTTTGGTTCCTGGCTTTGAATTCAGTGTGATGGAATGCCTCTATCTCTTGCTGTGATGATGTCACTGCTATGATGGACTGTGTAACCTTAAACTGTAAGCCAGATAAACCCTTCTTCCTTCCTTCCTTCTTTCTTTCTTTCCTCCCTTCCTCCTTTCCTCCATCCCTTCCTTCTCCTTCCTTTTTTCCTTCTCCTTCTTTCCTTCCTCCTTCCTTCTTTCTCTTTCCTTCCTTCTTTCCTCCCTTCTTCCTTCCCTCCTTCCCTCCCTCCCTTCCTTCTCGTTCCTTTCTTCCTTCTCCTTCTTCCCTTCCTCCTTCCTTCTCTCTCTTGCCTTCCTTCTTTCTCCTTCCTTTCTTTTCCTTCCTTTTTCTGAAGTTTCTTCTATTGGGTGTTTTACAACAAGACCCAAAGCAACAAGAAAAGTAACTAATATACTTTCTGTCTTGATCACTCCTGTTGTGACAACCAAGTGCCTGAGACAATCATCTTACAAAGAGCGTCTGTTTTGTTTCCCACATTTACAGTTACAGTCTGTGATTTACTAGTCCTGTTGCTTTGGGCCTGAGTATGTGGTAAAGAAAGAGGCTGAGATTCCACAGTCCCTTCAAGGACCTCCCTCTTATGACCTCAAGAGTCCCCTGTGAACCACACCTCCTAAAGGACACACTAACTTTCCCATCCATGCCAACCTGGGGAAGAGCCAGGGCCTTTGGATGACAATCAAGAACTAAATCAGAATATCCACCGTACATCTTGTGTACCTTGAAAGGTTCAGAGAGCAAGTCAAATTACCATGATGTGCAGGGATAGAGCCTGTGATGTGTGGAACATGGGACCCAGAACAAACAACCAACAAAAAGCTCTGAGTTGAAAGAGAAGAAGTGATCAAGGAATTCGTCCAGAGAACTTCCTCCAAAGTGGATGGAATAAAACCAAGGCTAGGAAAGTGTAGCCTGCCTAAGAAGTGGGGAGATCATTAAGGGTGAAAAATAAGAATATACCCCCGGGGGCCATAGGTGAGGCTTGACTTCTCAAAGTCTATACTGTCACACCACACCTCTAGCAGCAGCATCGAACCGCCACTTCTGAGCGTTCAAAGCCTAACAGCAGTGCTGGTGACAGTAGATACTGTCAATGTGTGTGGTTGTCAAGTCAGATTTGTGTGATTTCACATTATCTGTTTAGTGATGAAAATGACCTACGGGTTGTACTCTGGGGACTTGGATGTCATGTGATTGTGAACGGAAATCTAGAAGCTTTTCCAGAATTGTGTTGAATTATCAGAGATTTTACCTGAGTGCCAGAGATTGTGATGGGGCCAGGCAAAGCCCGGAGCCTAATTCAATAGTGCTATAGCCTGTAGCACATTCTAGAATACTACCCCAACCAGTCAAAGGAGGTTGAGAGTTTATCTCAGTGATTAAGCAAGCACTTACCTAAAGAGGCCTGGGTTCAGTTGCCAGCTCTGGAAACAAACAAGCAAGAATTCTAACCAACTAACCAATCAACCAACCAATTAAACAATCAACTAACCAACTAACCAAACAACCAACCAAACAACTAATCAACCAACCAACCAACCAACTGACAACTGACCAACAAACAAACTGGATGTTACCCAGCAAGGATGGAACCAAGTCCTTCTGGGAAGCAATGCAGAAGCTGGACTAAAGAACAGATCCATGCACTTGAACTTCACAGGGAAGCTGATATTGAATTGAGCAATTCTCTCAGACTGTCTCTCCTGAGTGAAGCTGCACAGTCCCCACCCTCCACCAGTCAGGCCCTTCAAGTCCTTGTTTAGAGTTCAAAGAAAACTTAGTCAGCTCTCAGTCAAGGACTCGAACTTGGCAAGCAGATCCTGGCTCCAAGGCACAGAATACAGAAAAGCTTTTCTTCAGTCATGCTCCCCCCACTCAGGGGGAAGTGCTTTAAGAAAATTAGTGGTCTCTTCCTGGAGCAGCTATGGGGATGTGTAATGCCAGACATGGGTCACTCTGGTGAACACGCAATGTGTGCTGGCATCTCCCATGGACTCAGGCCGCATAGGAAAGAATAATAAGGCAAGTGACTGTGAGAAATTCAAGGCACTTGAGACTGGCTTTCACGCTGGTGAAGTTATACTGGAGTGTTGTTTAACTACCCTCAGTCCTTAGTGTCACCAGACTAATGTGGTGGGCCGGCTTCTATGTAACCACTGTCAGTGGCTGGATAATTGTTCATTTTCCAAATCCTGTTAAACTCCCCTTGGGGTCCATGTTGAGGCATTAAGTGGCATCCATTGGCAAATATAACATGAGAACCATTGCCAGGAAGCAAGTTAAATTCCTCCACAGTGATGGGAAAATCAGGTCCCTCTGTCTCCGCAGTCAGGTTTTCCTTTTACAGAAATTAGCAAGGGCCTCTGACTGCCAGGTCTGAAAACCTGGATGCTACCGCCTGCACAGCGCTGGGAAACCCACCTCTGTCTGCTAGGCAGAAAGCTGGCAACTACTTTGGGGTTCAATGAAGTATCTACAAATGTTCCAAAAAGAAGTCAGTGCCTAATCAGGAGAGAATACAGTTTGGTTTGGTTTTTCTGTCAGACCTAGGATTGAGGCCTAGGGCCCTCTCTACTGTCCTTGCCATACACAAAATCCAACTCTTGCCAAAGCGATCCCCCATGTTCCTCCCTTTCTCTTCCCACAGGTCATGTGAGAGTGTTAGGGGGCACAGGTTCAGAAACCCAACACCCCAGTCGCTCTGGATTTCTAAGAAATTAGAAAATGAAAAATGCTCAGAAACACGGATTTCTTCTCAGTTTGCCTGAAGCAGGGGGTGAAAGACCTGTGCCCTTCCTGTTCTCTGTTGCAGGGGTAGAGCCCTGGCCTAGCAAGTGAGGCCCTGGGTTCTGTCCACAGCATTGGAAACAGAAATGGCAAACCAAGAGGCAGACCATATGCATCTGTCAGTTTGTGAGGTAAAACCTAAGACGTCTCCCTGCGGGGAGTTTCCACTCCTCCTCTAGATCCAGGGTTTCAGCCTTTGCTGGGGACATTTCAGTTCTTGCAGTCCGTTGTTTGAGGCTTCCTGTCCCCACCTGCCTGGGAGTTCATTTAGACCTTTCCCTCTGCCTGTCTATGACCTGTCTTCCGATCTCTTTATTCTTTGCTTTTCCAATATGTATTTTCTTGACTTGGGTTGTATTTGAGTATTTTTCTCTTCGCAAAGCTAAACAAATAGAAAACAGCTCCTCCCTGGTCTAGAGTCCTTCATTGCATCCAGCACTCTTTGGTGTTTATACTCTTGCAGCATAACCCAGCCTTTGGTCAACATAGACAGAAGTTGAATAAGTTGGAATTTGTACCCAGAAGTTAATCATGCTTGTGGGAAGTCTCTCTCTCTCCATGTTAATTTGTTACACAGTGAGTCAGCCCCTCCTCTCACACGGAAGAGATAACGAAGATCTGTTTCTAGCTTATGCAAGCCTCGCGAAGTTCTGGTTGTCTCCCATGGAGTCCACCGCGGGGGATGATGGGAAATGAGGTACTGTGATACTGGCTTCTGTTGCCTCTGCCCATACCTGGGGGGTTGTGGTCATATGGTCCCAACCTTATGACAAGGCAAAGAAGGCAGAAAACATAGCTACAGTGTGTCTATTCCAGGGGGACAGGGCTATGGGGAGTGGGCAGCACTAGCACTGCTAAACGACATGGCTGTATTATCATTTTAATTACTATTTATTCTGATAGTTTGTAAATTCTTAAGACATACACACATGCACGTGCACAAATTCTCATCTTTATTCGTCATGTTTCTGTGGTTCCTCAACACCGAGCAGTGGGGCAGGCTTTTTGTGAATGTTTAAATCACTGTTTGATATATTGACTAAATGCCTGAGTACTTATTCACTGAATGAGTGAATAATTGAAGAGCTGATTATCTATTGTAGTTAAAGTCAGGCCCCACTGGCTAAGACTCGAATCTCCCAAATGAATTCTTCTGCTAGAAGACATCCTCTATGGGCTTCTAACACTTACATTTTTCTCTAAGCCTCTCACTGGTTTTTCTCTAAACCCTATTATTTCACGTGTGTTCACATAACAAGCCACAATGGAAGGAAGGCATAGTGTCTCCCTCTGCCGCTGTTTGCCCACACCACCTTGGAAAGTAGACAGACTGCTCTAAAACCAAAAGAACGCTAGTCTTCCATTGGGCATAATAAAGATCACTTCTCACTCAAGAGCAAATCAAAGCATTCTTGCAGCTCTGTCCAAAAGATTCATGGACCAGAACGCACGAACGCCTCTCCTCCAACGCAGGTGTCATTTTGATTTTCTCGGCTTCACTGTGAGGAAGCTACAGAGAAAGTCCAAACAGTGGCTCACGCTGTTGCTGATGCAAATCTGCCCTCACTCTGGCCCAGCACTCTTGTCCTCCGTCAGCACCCACAATGCCAACTGTGAGTACAGAGACTGCTCCGCATCTTCACCTGCCTTCACCGCTCCTGTATTAGAGAGCTGGTCCTCTTTCTTGGTATGGATCTGACTTTTGACTGGGTTTGCTTCTCACGGCCTTCATACCCTAACTTAAATTTTCAGCCCTCTGACAAAGACTATTTTGCAAATCTCTGATTGTTTCTCAGATAAATGCAATAGTAATTTCCTGTGTTTGTTGACCCCTCTGCCCACAAATCTACTTTGTTACTGATGACTGTGGTGGTTTGAAAGAACATGGCCCCCAAAGGGAGTGGCACTATTAAGAGGGACGGCCTTGTTGGAGGAAGTGTGCCACTGTGGGGTAGGCATGAAGGTCTCTTTTGCTCAAGCTTCCCTCAGTGTGACAGTCATCAGTCGACTTCCTGTTGCCTTCTGGTCAAGATGTAGGACTCTCAGTTCCAGCACCACACCTGCCTGCACACCTCCATGTTCCCCAACATGATGATAAAGGACTAAACCCCTGAAACTGTAAGCAAGCTACCCTAATTACAAGTTTTCTTTCTAAGAGTTGCTGTGGTCATGGTGTCTCTTCACAGCAATAGAAACCTTAACTAGGACAATGACAAACTTACCATGTTGGTGACAATTCTCTAGTTCTGAGAGGGAGTCAAAGCTGTTACCACCTTTACGTTCCCCCCACTAAAGTTCCCGAGACTCCCGTGCTCGGCAGTTCAGAAGGCATTAGCAGGGATTGTGATGAAAGCAATCTAACCTATGAGAAGTTCTGCTGAGAGGTGCTGTTGCGAGCAGATTGGAATGTTTCAGAAGGGCTTCTGCCTCCCCTTTGTTCTGGGGAAGGAAACTATCCGCTAAAGCACAGGTGTGTCCCTCTGTACTTCCTTGAAAGAGAACAGGCCCTGGGCTGGGAGCCAGTGGAAGCACGTTCCCCAATTACCTAGAGGAATGAGCCAATGAAATGATAAAACATGGAAAAAGCCAGATCAAGGCGACGCATTACTGCCTGGATTCCTCCCGCTCTGGCTTTGCTTGTCCACAGACTCGTTTGTCTTCGCTATGACTCGCCCACTGACACAACAGTCAAGAGGGAACGGGATGTGTTTCTGAAGAATCGAATGAGTTTTCCCTCAGAAGAGACATCTGCACAGGCATCGTCTCTATAAAACTCCTCAGACTCTGTCCTTCCACTCCGAATCTCTCAGACTCGTGGAGACAGGGTTATAACTCCGCAGGGGAGCAGCAGTATCTCTACAGAGGTGGAAGTTTACCAACTCTGACCAACAATAACTCGAACAGCAGGAGAAATGTGGTCAATTTTCTCTGCTGTTAGAAAACATGGCTGAGGGCACGGTTACTTCTGGCTGCTGCTTTATGATAGAGAAATGATTTCCCTCTGCTTAATGGAAGATTTTTTAATGGATTCATCTATTTGTTAATTTCCAGCAAAGACAACTTTGTTATCCTAAAGGAAATTCAATCAAAGCAGTCATTAAAACCTAGTACTTTTGATGTTGTAGAAATTTTTTCTCTTTTCATTTCAAATAAGAAATATGCATGTATAATATCCAACAAAAGAACACAAAAGGGAATATCCAGTTTAATTTTCCAGAGATTAGGTTTTGTAAATGTACTTTTTAAAAAAAACAAAAATAAAAACATGTTTCTATCAACATCTTTTGTTGCTTCAAGTCGCCAGAAAATGAGCAAGCATTTGCAATATACAAACAGTAGAGATACGCTCTCCAGAGCCAGGCGGGAACAATACATATTCAGCATCCATATGCACACTCCTCTTCAACAGCAGGAAGCCTCCATCTTCCTGCAGTGGTTTGGTCCAGGCTTCCAACGAGTCCAGCTCCTTGCCCAGTTCTAGGAGCTAATCGGGTTTTGATGTGACTCAAGTTTGCAGCATCTCAGAAGGTGGTAAGATTGTGTGATGAAGCCTAAATGCAAATCTCTCATTGCAACCTAAAGTGGGAGAACAACTCTGATGTTGGTAGCTACTCTGTTTGCATGCTGATTCAGAGCGATAAATGTGGACAGGGTGAGGACGTGATGTGGACAGGGTATGGGATGTGATGTGGACAGGGTATGGGATGTGATGTGGACAGGGTAAAGGATATGATATGAAGAGAGAATAAAACCTTCAGCCTTTCTCTAAAGTTCAAAAGACAAAATTATTTGATTTTTTTTTTTTACTTAATTTGGGTCTTCTGGGGTTCTTTCTCCTAGGCTTTACAACTGCCATTTAGTATGAGTTATTTGGGTAGGCATTGTTTATTTTATCTATTTATTTATTCATTCCTTCATTTGACTACTTACTTTGAAACAGGGTCTCACTATGTGGCTCTGGCTGGACTAGAACTTGCAATATAGCCAACTATATTGCAACTCAGAGATCCTCTTACCTCTATACACCACCAAGTATGGCTCATTGTTTATTTCTGTAATGAAAACATACTTAATACAGATGGATTGAAACATGAAAAAATAAGTAAAAAAAAAATACCAGAAGAACACCCCAATTGAATACATGTAGGTATAATAAGAACCATCCAGTTTCTAAGTGACTGTGTAGTAGTTCCAACTCCAGTCATTCCAACCCTCGCCTACAGATCAACTTCTCTGGCCTCCTCCTCACACACAGCTTCGGAGGTAAAGGTTCATCCTCCCTGTGAAGGAAGAGCCATTCCTGCTGTGTGGAGCTCTGTGGCTCCCTTGTTCCTGTGCTGCCCTTCAGCCCTCATCTGCCCGATGTGGGACCCAGGTTCCTCCTGAGTACTCACTGAAGCCATCATCCTCCATCCCTTTCAAGGTTTCTTTCTGTCCAGAGATTTGGCAGGTTTGCCTTGCAAGGTGACTAGTATTCCAGATCTTGCCATCTGCCTCTAATTTGTCCTTGGTCACCATGGACAGACAGGTACACACACAGTACTGTCCCAACACCATGTCCCTCTGTATGTCTGGCTCTAAACAGATGGCGATACCAGACATGAGGGCTGAGCAGGTGGCTAGAATCTCCGATCTTGGCTAATGCTCAAGTGAAGCTTGTCTCCTCATTAGGATTCTCATTCTGGGCCAACCACAGGAGGCTGCCTCTTGAGGATCCGCTTGGAAGTTCCATCACAGCTGCTTTCTCGAGGCTCCCTTGTTTGTTTCTCACTCTCTGTTTCACTGGATCAAATCTCTGATCCGGGAGTTTCTCCTTAGAACCCAAACCAACGCATCAGTTCGGATGAGCATCACCTTTAGCACTGTGCTGTGCTGTGCTGTGCTGTGCTGTGCTGTGCTGTGCTGTGCTGTGCACTTTCCCTCAAGGCCCAGGTTACATGGATTTGCCTATTGCTGTTCTAGTCAAAATAGTGAGAAAACAGAATCAGCCTAGACATCCACTGACAGATGACGTAGTAGATAGACACACAATGGAATTTTGTTCAGCCATAAAAAAAATGAAATAATGTAATTTGCAGGAAAAAAATAGGTAAATAGAAAGGAAAGAAGGAAGAGAAAGGCAGGCAAAAAGGAAGGAAGGAAAGGAAATAGAAAGGAAGGGGTAGGGAGGAAGGAAGGAGAGATAGAAGGACGGAGAGTCAGAGGGGAAGGAGGAAAAAAGGAAGGAAGACAGGCAGCCCAGCTTTGAACACAATCAACCTCTGACAAAAGATGTGTCACACTTCTGTCTTTACTGCTTTCTCCCTGGCTACTTCCGTTGCCCAAGGCAGCCCTTCCAGAGTAAAGGCTTTCTAGTCTTCATTTATCTTACAGTCTAGCTGTAGCAAAGGTTGCCCCACGCTATGGTAAGGTCTCCTTCGGGTCAGTTCCCATTGCCCTGGCCAAGATGCTGTGCCAAGAAAGGTGTAGACAGGAGGAAGTAGGCAAGAGCACAGGTTGATACTGTTACCCACGTCTTTGCCACTGATCGGGCAACACACCATTTCTCCCAGCCTTGGAGGGCAAGGTGACAGCGCCTTAGTCTAAGAGCAACACAGGACTCACCTGCCCAGCCAAAAGCTCACTTGTAGAATCCAGCTTCTCTTTACAATGAACATGCTGGGGCTGCTGGTGTTTCCAGTACTACATGCTGCAGCAAAGACGGCAGCAGCAGTGGCAGCGGCAGCAGCGTGTGCCAACATACAGGTCTTAACTGTGAGAGGCAAGACCTCCCTGATAACACATTCAGGAGACCATGGAAAGCGAAACAACTTTTAATACAGGACCTCACAGAAACAGACGACATCCCAGAGAAAAGGTGCCCAGGTAAAGGCATTGACCCCTGGGCTCAAGGGTATATTTACAGAAAAACAAAAATGTCATTTTTTCTGAAAAGGATTTACATAGCAGACGAGAGCATAGCTGTGTTTTCTGCTTAATCATGATTCCCCAGGTATCTGGATCCAGCATTTTTAGCTGACTCATGGTCCCCATATGTCTGGTAGCTGCTGACTTCAGCTCATTCCAGATGTCTGTGTTGTCACCATGTGGTCTAAGCCTTTATGGCCCCTACGGCCGTCTAGCCCTTCACACATGCGCACATGCAGGTCTGAATGTGGAGACCTACGGCTGCCATCGGGGATCCTCCTCCATTTCTCTTCACCTTGCTCACCGAGGCAGGGTCTCTCACTGGTTGGTCTAGTCTTGCTAGCCGAATGGCTCCACAGAACCCATGTCTCTGCCTTCTAAGGGGTGAAATTACAAATTGGCCCCTACAAGTGCCTGGCATTTATATAGTTTCTGGTCATCAGAATTGTGGCCCTCGGGTGTCTACATGGCAAACCCTTGGTGCACGGAGCTGTCACCCCAGCCCCTTCCGTCTTCTGCTGTACTTTAGTAGCAGTCTTACTTTGTCATGTTTAAAGCTTTTGTGTTTTGTTTTTATTTCTTATATTCATATTATTGTTTATGTATTTTTAAATTGGGCCATCCTTTTCTTTAACTTTTTTATGTTTCTTTTTTCTTGCCCTTCATAGCATTCTTCTCCACTCTGACTCCTTTTATTTAGCCTTGCTTTTCTTCCGTTTTCCTTTGCCCTGACCCCTTCCTTCCTCCTGTGTTCATTCACCGTTTCCATATTTTGTGTATGTATTCTCACATATGCCTATGTGTGTTACATATATTCTAAACATTTTTAAATCATAATGCGCTCTACATTGTTTCTCCCGTTTTCTGCCCCGTGGTCCATGGTGATGGGTCATTGGGCTTTAGCTGACTTTGAGGCATTTTTGCATCTACTTCAGCGCAGTGGTGCTGCTGTTACAGCGCTTTGTTCTCTTCTCCCTGAGCCATGCTAGGTAGGTAGGGATTGATACCTCCAGAAAAGGCTGCTTGGAAAATAGGTAAACAGGGAGACCGTAGGGTTAGTTAAAAAAAATAAGACTCAGAAAAACAAATACCATGTTTCCTTTCATATGAGGGTTCCAGATCTAAGTATGATTATGTGTGTGTCTACACAGGTCATACAGGTAGAAAAGCATCATGGAAAGGCAAGAAGGGATATTAAGTCTGAGGGTGGGTTGAAAGAAAGCATGGTAGAATGAACAAGACAGGAAAGCAGAAGGAAAAGCTGTTGTGGCTGCGGAAGGCAACCATACCAACCATAGCACACTAGGAACGGGGGTGGGGCAAGAATCAAGCAGAAGGGCAACTTCTGTGTGTGTGAAGCTTTCTGTGTGAATGTGATATTATGAAACTCTCCCTTCCCATGCTTAATTCCAAATAAATAAAAAGAGTGGGCTGCTCACCGGGAAGACCCCACTATAAGACTAGGAGAGAGAGCCTAGCTGGCCGATGCCCAGGCCACCACCCAGAGTCACAGGAGGTGTGACAATGGAAGACAAGGTGGTTCCTCCACAGGATCCCAACTTCTTAGCCTCTCCTACTCAGGTAGGCAGCAATGAATGAGAAGATTTTACAAATTCAGTGCTGGAGAGAGGGCTCAGAGGTTAAGTATGCTTGCTGCTTTTGCAGAGGATCTGGGTTCAGTTCCCAGCACCCATGCAGCAACTAAAACCCACCTGCAACTCTCCTTCTAGGGTCCCC
This sequence comes from Myodes glareolus, assembly GCF_982192425.1. NCBI lineage: Eukaryota > Metazoa > Chordata > Mammalia > Rodentia > Cricetidae > Myodes > Myodes glareolus. Next base: position 6,281,359 of record NC_142030.1, read on the forward strand.
AACACCCTCTGGACGCTGAGGGCACCATGCATGCATGTGGTACACATCCAAACATGCAGGCCAAACCCTCCTGTGCATAAAACAAAGATAAGTTAAAAATATTTTTAAAAATTTAAAAGTTCATATGGAAAAATTATCAAAGACCTCAATGAAGATGAAAATAAACAAGTAAATGAGGCAGGAACTCCATCCCAGACCTGGAGAGAAGCCAGCAGCACAGAGGAAAGGGCAACATTTCAATTAGAAAATAGAAAATTCGAAAACAGGTCTCTAACTCTCAGAATGCTCTCTGACCTCCTCATGCATGTGCTATCAGGAATAAGTATACATGCATAGATTCACACATACACATGCACACACACACTCAATATTTTCCTGAGACAGGAGAAGGCAGCCAACTTCACTTGTCATGGAGGAAATGGAATTGAAATCAAGATACCACTTTCACAAGCAAGCCAATTAGAAAAGGGTTATATTGCTGCCCTGAGAGAAGACCTACCCAAAATCACTGGTAATACATGTTGTGGCCGCTTTAGAGAGGAATTTTGTGGCATTTGTTAAATTTCTGTGTTCATAGATCCTGGGTTTCAACACTTTCAATCTCGTAGATTTTTCCTTAAGAGGCAGCAAATGGGCCTGGAAGGAGAAGTAACACTCATGAGAGTCACTTGGTTTAAAAATTCAAACAAGAAATGCATCTATCAACACAGAACAGCAATTAGATCAGCAAAGTAGATTCATTCCATGAACCAGTATATTTATTATATTAAAATTCATTTGAACATAAAAAGGTCTGATATATTATTATTTAGATATATTTTAAAGGTTTTTTAAAGGTATGTGTATATGTGCCTGCATGTGTTTATGTATACCATATGAGTGCACTGCCCGTGGAGGCCAGAAGAGGGCACCAGATCCCCTGCAGTTGGAATTACAGGCAGTTTTGAGCTCCTTGACATGGGTTCTTGGGACCTAATTCTGTTCCTCTGCAACAACTTCAAGCAAGCTTAGCCCCCAAGTCATCTCTCCAGCCCCTGCTTCGATTATTGAAAAGCTTCTGCTCATCTCACACACAAGAATTTAATGAAAGTTTCTACATAGACATAGTACATCAAAATATCAAATAAGGCCGGGTGGTGGTGGCACATGTCATTAATCCCAGCACTCGGGAGGCAGAGGCAGGCGGATCTTTGTAAGTTCGAGGCTAGCCTGGTCTACAAGAACTAGTTCCAGGACAGGCTCCAAAGCTATAGAGGAGAAACCCTGTCTCGACATATATATATATATATAATAAATGAGTAAACTCAGTTTATTAGCACCAGCAAACGTTTCCCTGAAGAGTAGTTCTTTATTATATTTTTGTTCCTCAATGTCATTTCTGGTCATGTTATCATACTGCTGGTCAGTTATAAGAATACTTTGTAGCCTTGTTTATGAGAGGGTGCTCTTTAATCCCTAAATACATATGTATGTACATGTATACAGCACAAATATTATATATAGATATTGTTTTCCAGTTTATATTTTATTTTAAATTTCATTGAAAATTAGACAGAATATGATATTTTCCCTAATCTCATTCATAAACAGCATTTTAATCCTCCACGCAGGCTATAGAAATACAGGACACTCACAGAATGTATAATATGGAAGGCAAGAAAAAAATCCCTTGACAAATATTGCAGGACATTAGTTTTATCTTATCCTTAAGATCAGAAACTATGTTTTTAAAATACCTTAAAAATGGCCAGAGACAGGGCTCAACAGTTGAGGGCATCTGCCACGAAGCCTCGTGACTTAAATTCAGTCCCTAGGATCCACATGGGAGGCGGAGAGAACTGGCTCCTGGAGGCTGTCCTCTTACCTCCACATGCATAGCTTGGTGTGTGTGTGTGTGTGTGTGTGTGCGCGCGCGCGCACATAAACAAATAATATAAAATACTTAAAGCATATTGATGGAAAGTACCGTTAAGTTCCCTTTTAGTTCTAGCTCCGGTTGTAATCACACAGATGTCCCCATTTTGCTACTTGCATTCTCCCCGAGGGCGTTTTTCCATATTATTGTCTCCCAATTTATTTTCCATTTTCATGAAGCACTTTAGAAGCCAGTGACCCTATGCACGTTCCATCCCTGCGTATGAGCCCCTAAGGGTCACTAATCGATTGGGTTCAGAGTGCATCTTTTATTTATTCTATTCAGAGCTGCCTCCCAATCTAAGAGTTCCCTAAACATTACTTTTTATAGACTACTTTGACAGTCTGAAGTGAGGAATGTTATCTCCGTGACAGGCGTGAGATGAGGAAAAAAAAAGAGGTTTTAGGTAAGCTCTGGGATGGGGCCAATCAGGCAATTACTGTGAAGCTGAAATGTAAGCCGCACAGCCTTCCTTTCCACTTCTACTAACATCTTCCTTTGTCTGCAGGTCTTAGGGTTCTTGAGGAAAGCGCTTTTCTGAGAGCCTTCGCTCAGGAAGAAATAGCACAAAGCCCAGGGAAGCAAATCACACCTCAAGGACGGTGGTATAGAACATGGAGATTGGCTGAGGTACCTTTGAAGGAGGAGAATGTCTGAACAAATCCCTTTCTTAAATCTTTTTGCTAAAGTCCCCTAGAACATTTAGGATTTTTCACTTCATGTTTTCTGCATCAGCAGAAAAACTTGAGGGTCAGGAGTAGATGCTGGAGTCAGGCACAGCGGATGTTGAACCTACCTACCTTCCAGGAGTCCTACCCGATGATGGGACAGACTGCAATGCATTGTTTAAGTCTTGGCTTCTCATCTGTCAGATGAATGAGAATTCATATGTCCATTCCCTTATTGGACTGGTCCAAGTGTCGCTCGAGAGAGAAGCCTCTTCCCACTATGGCTGATGCTCACGTAGCTTCCACTACATTACAACATTCAGTAGAAACCTCACATGATTAGGAAACCCTGTTACAGATAGCATATCCACTCTCTTTCATTCAGCTTCCCCCTTAATTCTCTCCAGTCCTAGTTTGAATGTGTGCGGTGTCACCTACTTAGCTGTTAGTGCACCCGGGTGGTACTTGCTGACATAGAACTACGGAGGGACTGGGGATGTAGCTCAGTTGATGGAGACCTCAGCATGCATGAGGCTCAGCTCACTCCACAAACCAGAAATGGGATCGTGCATCTGTAATCCCAGCATCTGGGAAGTGGGGAAAGATGACCAAAAACTCAGAGTCATCCTTAGATTCATTTCAAGTTCAGGTCCAGACTGAGAGTTGCATATATGAGATTTGGAAGGAAGGAAGGAAGGAAGGAAGGGAGGAAGGGAGGAAGGGAGGAAGGGAGGGGAGGAGGAGAAGGGATGGGAATGAATGGGGAGGGAAGGGAAGAAGAGAAAGAAGGAAATGAAAGAAGGAAGGAAAAGGGCAGCAAATAATTGCTTGAACTTTTGTTCAAAAAAAGCTAGGCTGTAACAGAAAACAGGATATAACAAGTAAACACTGAACACATGTCCTACTTTAATATGTACCACTGTTAGAAAGTGGAGTTTGTGTGGGGTACCAAGTGTGTAGTGGGGATGAAGGGCTCGAGAGGGGCCTTTCTGAGAAGAGGACTAATGGCCCCATGGAAGGTTCTGTGAGTGCATCTGAGGACGGAGTGTCCTCAGCCAGAACCCTTGGATTCGCCATGAGTATGCGTTCCACAACTAAAGGTCAAGCCTCAGTAAAGACTACAAACCTTCCAGAAAATGTGGAACACATTTCTGAATTTATAGAATATGTTGCTTTAAATGTGATGCGGTGACAGACAAAACCACCAAGCACGAACTCTTAGGTGGGTGTTAGCTTCTGCCACTTTACAGCAAATCTGTGTGCAGTGGGGTGCGGTCTGAGCTCGGGAGCTGAGGAAGGACGGGTGAGGAGTCGTAGGCAGATGTGACATGTTTTAGTCTCTCTAGGTGCAGACAGACTGGCGCATAGGCAAAAGCAGACACACACAGGTGCCCCTTCCGGTTCGAGTGGTGTACTTATATAGAATCACACAAATGTGTCATTTTTCTGGAAATGATTATATGATGGATTACATCACTTCTTACTCAGGATTCCCCATCTATCCATCACAGCCATCTTTAGCTAACAGTCCCCCAGGTGTCCAGTGTAGAGATTTCCATAACTCTATGGATATCCATCTTGTCACCACATTATCTAAATGTTCATTTCTTCCATGGAGAGTAAAGGACTTACGGGCGATACCATCTTCTGCTGAGGAACATTCGAGAACCAGGCTCCACAAGCGCACACAGCTGGGCTAACGTCCTGGCACACCGGAGAGTATGTCCACTGAACTTTGTGACTGTAGCAGAGACAAGGGATCCACCTGGAAGGGAGGAGCCTGTGGATAAACAGGAATTTGCTGTGATGACAGGACATTTGGCAGTTGCCTTGGAGAATTGCGGTGTTGTAAATCTTGAGGTCAAGTAAAAAAAAGTCCTAAGTACTCACACCAGGTAAGTACAGCCATTAATCAAGAAAGCTGCACTGATGTCTTGGTTTCTTTTCCTGTTGCTGTGATTAACACAATACACGCACATACACACCCACATACACACTCACACACGTACACACTCACACATGCATATACCCACATAAACACACATACACATATATTCTTACACACACATACACACATATACCCACTCACACACATACACCCCCCCCACACACACACACAGAAAGGATGAAGGAGTCTCTTTTGCCTCACAGGAAGGGAGGACAGGACACTAGGTGACAGGGCATCTGGTCACATGACATCTGCAATCAGAAAGCAGGAGACAGCCAATGCTGATGCTCATCCCTGCTTTGCCATTTCATCCACAACTCCAATAGTGAGATGGTAACATCCACAACTTCAACCTTGAGACGATGACACCTACAACTAGAACGGGTCTTGCCACCTCAACCCTCTCCAGAAACCCCTCATAGACACACCTGGATCTAAGTCTCTTGGGGGAACCCAGGTTCTTTTCATAGTTTGTCACCTTTTTCATTATAGCAAGAAGGATGATTATTAAGACTGAAATATGCCACAAATATCCCCATCAATCTTGACATGAGAAAACCTCTGTGTAAGTCTAGCCTTGGACTTAGAGCTGGTGATCCTGTGGTTTTACTTCAAAGTAGTAGGCCTGACGCCTGTCAATGAGTCTTCAAATGCAAAACCTAAACAGCAAGATTTTGAGCTCTGTATAATCCATGTTTAGAGGCTTTGAATTACCTGGTTTCATGGTTTCCCTCCTCCTTGGACTAATGTTTTTTCTCCTTTGCATTTCTTCCTATTGAGAACTGTACTTTTGAACCATGGGCTTCTTGGGATGTTCTTGTTCAAAACAGAAGTGAAGTCAGGTGTTTGTGCTTGCGCTGGGTCTCCAGTTTGTGAGACAATTTATGCTTCTCAAGTTGTATGTCAAATATGAAAAACAGCACCCACTAATCTAGATGCAACATAGGTTAATAAATATGAAGTTGAATAAAGGCACTCATCTACTATTACGTTGATTTAAGTGTGTTATATAATATGCTAATTATAAGTATAGAACATCATATTATAAAATCAAAGCCATATTGCAGGTTAAAAAGAGAAAAGGGATTTTATAGCAAATCATAGGTGAAGCAAAGGTTATGAGAATGTGTACCTCAGGCCCTGTTTTACTCAGTGGCAGGTAATTAATTATTTCAAATTGTATTGTAATATCAGATCTCCCAGCTTGATTATAATAAATGAGAAAGAAAGTTATCACTGAGGTGCCCTTCAGCAAATGCAATTTAGTTAAACACCATGTTTGCAGTGACCTTGTTCTAACAGGTCATTTGTTGTGTTTTCACTGTGAAGCGCCCCTACAGGCTCTTCTGTGTGAACAGTTGCTCCCCAGTTGATGGAGTTATCTGGGAATGTGGAACCTTTAGGTGACAACTTTGCTAGAGGAAATGGATCACAGGGAGGCCACCTTGAGTTTTACAGCCCCACCATAGTTCCTGCTCACTCTCTCCTACCTGACTGCTAATCTGTAGTCAGCTGGCCGTCTTTCCCACCTCCATGCCCTCCTAGCCCTGATGGGATGAGCCTTCTGAACTGCGATGATACACTTTGCAGTGTTCCTTGTTGGGGAATTGGTGACAGTGAGTATCACAATTAGAAAAATAGCTGATACATCATTCGAATATAGTAAAGCCTGAAAATGGCGGGAATACGGTGAGAAGGTGGGACAGAGGGCAGTTCTCTCATCAGCAGGAAGGATGCAGGCTCCGCAAATGCACTAGCGTTACTAAAACACCAAAACCTTCCCTTCACACTCAGAGAACCTGCGCTCTCAAGCCAACAGGTAGCGGCATGTTAGACAATCAATTAACTGCACCTAAGGAATTAATTGACTATTAAGCCATGTCAGGTCAGCCAGTTCCAAGGTGGTTTTTGTGTCCTTCACTGGGTTTTCTGGAAAGTAAGAAAATCACTAAAGCATGCTCGGTGTGGGTAAGTCCAACAGAATCTGAGCAGAATTAATGCAGAAGATGAGAAAACGTTTTATAGTTACTTGCTTCTATCAAAGGAGAAAGCGTGGATTTTTAAAGCATAATTGATTCAATCCATTATCTTGAATTGTAATTTCAAATATGCCAGTTAATATTAAAAGGGATTTCACAACCCAACAGAGTTGGGGACACTAATTTAGTTGGTCAAACATTAAGAGCATCTCAGCCTGTGTGTGTGTGTGCATACACACAGGTGAACATGTATGCGCATGCGTATGGAGGAAGAAGACAACCTTAACTGTTTCTCAGGTGATGTTCACCTTCCTTTCTGAGACAAGAGCTCACTGATTTTAACCCTGGGGATCTTCCACCTCCTCAGGGCTGGGGTTACAAGCACACACCACCATACCAGGCTTTTTTTTTTTTTTCACAAGGGTTCTCATTTTAAACTCTGGTTCTTGTGCTTGCAAAGCAAACATTTTACTGCTGAGCCATCTCTCTCCCCAATCCTCACCATTTACTCCCTACATCATCAACTGTGTGTGTGTGTGTGTGTATCCTGTCACCACCACACTATATATATATATATATATATGTCCCCAGTCTCTATCACACCCTATATATATGTCCCCAGTCACTATCACACCCTATATATATTTGTTCCCAGTCACTATCACACCCTATTTATATGTCCCCAGTCACTATCACACCATATATATATGTGTGTGTATGTATGTATGTATGTATATGCATGTCCCCAGTCACCACCACACCAGTCTTGGCATGCTTGACTCCCGCAGGATTATGCCTAACAAGTGTGTCTGTCAAGGCATATTAAACTGAGCAGATGGTTGCGTGGCTTCATTCAGGAGCCCACACAGAGCCATGACATCACACTTATTTTTATGGCTCACAGTTGGCAAGAGTGGCATGTTTAAACAGTTAATTATTTTCAAAACATTAAATTCATACCAGAGGGAAATCTAGCAATGTGAATAGAATATAAATCCTATGAAGCCAGGACTTCAAAATGTCTTCCAGACACCTAGGCACTACCTAATAAGCAAAGAGCAGATACTTAGTAAATGTTTGCTGCATGAATGAAAGAATGAAATGAATTAATGGCAGCAGTGTGGGTTCAAATCCACTTTTTGAATGTAAATTCTGTGTGTGTGCACCTGGTGGCAACAAGGGCCCACACTTTGGAATGAGCTGTGAGCTGAACCCTGGCCCTCAGCTGGAGCGCCTGAGGAGACCTTTGCTAGTTAGCAAGCAGGACTCAGTGGCCTCCAGGAACGTTTCAACCCTAACATCTGATCTCGAAAACTCTTTCAGGTCAAACTGAGTTTACACGTCACAACACAACTGTCCCTGAAGCCTCACTTCCTACTGTGACATTGAAGGGACTCCTTCCTGTAAAAATGTAGATTGTACTGAACTAGTGGGAGCCAAAAGAAAGTCTACAACCTCTTGATAAGTGGGAATCTTATTCTAATATACAAAGCCCTTCTTCTCCCTCCTGCTTTTTTAGCAGGACAACAATCTACATGTTGGGAATTCCCATGGTAGAAGATGAAATGGGCTATAACCATTTGTAGTCCCTGGTACCCTGTGCTCAATCACATTATAGTGATTGACACTTAGAAGCATTTTCCTGAGGTGTGGTTATATAAAACATCTCATGCTCACATAAAAAATATCAATTATAGTTGTATAATGGCCAAGTCACCTTTCTTTACAAGATGGACATTGGAGAGATGGCTCAGTGAGTAAGACCACTGGCTACTCTGGCAGAGAAACCCATTTGGGGTCCTAGAACCTACTTAGCAGCTCACAGCCTCCATAACTCTGGTTCCAGGGGAATCTGATACCCTCTTGTGGCCTTCACAGACACTTCACACGTGGAGTTCACATACAACATGTAGGCTAATCAATCATACTTACAAAATGAAAACAAATAAATCTTAAATTTTCCTTAAAAGACTGGTGGATCTGTGCGGATGATATATTTCAAAATCCAAAATTTGGGAAACAAACCCTAAAAGAGCAATAATCCCCACCTGGATTCTTTTATGTGTGAAAGGAAGGTCTTACAAAACCCCGAAACTAAAGCCACACTGAGTCACTCAGTTAGGTCCTGCACAGGTTGTGTTTGATGAGTGTTTTTAACGTAGCTTCGTGTTATCTTTGTATGTCTGGACATGATTCTGGTCTTCTACAAAGCTGAGAAAGAGGCAGTTAAGGCAGGCAGGCAGGAAATGGAGACACCTTTGAACTTGGAATTGAAACAAGTCAGAGCACAAAGTGAGACAGAAGGAGGGCCCGGGCTCTGGAGACGGCTCTGTTAGAATGGGGGTGGATTTCCCCTGCTCCTTGGTTCTGTTGAACTTCTATTTGTGCCTTGCAGCAAGCTCTGGTCTCCTATTTTCTGGATGGTTCTTCCCTTTCTCCATCTTGTCGCTGAAGCAAATGCCTCTTTTAGCCTCGTGCAAAGGGCCTCTATTCACGGGACAGACTTGGTGCACGCTGTTCAGCCAAACACATTTCATATCTCTTTAATCCTATTATGTAGTCTGAAGGCTAAAGTCGTTACAAAGCTTGATTATTCCCGTGGTGAGAAGGAAGTTTTATCCGTGAATTCGAAGGAGTGAAGAAAAACCAGGCGAAACGATTAGGCCTCCATAAGTGCCTCATTATCTCAGCTAAGAAAATGAACGCTTTTTTGATGTTTCTCCACTATTCTCCAGCATGAAGTCTGGGTTTCATATTTATTAGCACCTTTATATTTGACCTTCAAGCTGGTTGACAGATTTCCGCAGTAATGTGTAACAATAAGAACTAAATCGCTAAAGTTGTCAACAGTGGGCTGTAGATGGTTCCTGCTCCACGTGTCCTTCGCTATGGTATTTATTACTCTCCACGAACATAAAAAACTTAAAGTGGATTCGTGTAACAGCAGCCTACGAGCTGCGTTAGAAAAAGTACAATGTGCCTGTGATACTGGAACTGGAGAAAATGAGCAAGGAGCTAACGGTGAAGGGACTGGTTCTCTAAAGTGACTTTGAAGTAAAAGGCACATGGTTCTGTATTTCTTGTTTATAGATCCTGGAAAATAGGAACCAGCATTCACTAAGAAAGATTCTGTACTAATTGTTTTTGTTGGCTTTTAAAATATGTGTTTATTATGTTTGAGCTGTCGTATGTCACTAGAGTGCAGGAACCCATGGAGACCAAATCCCCTAGAGCCGTTGTTACGCTGTCACTAGGTGCTTAGAACAGAACCTGGGTCCCCTGTAAGATCAGTAAGCTCTCCTGGCCCCTGAGCCATCTCTCCAGCCCCCTAAAGTTCTGTTTTCAAGAAAACAGTGGGAACTTGCTGAACCTTCCTGTCTTTCTGTAATAACTGGCTTCTCCCATGCTGTGTGCTTTATGCATAAGCCGGCTCTTCAGATACGTGCACAGTCGAGCTGTATGAGCCTAGGGTTTACATAGCTTTGAAGTGTATTTTAGGATATTTTTTAGAACATTTATAGAAAAATGATGATGCAGAATCATTTTTAAAAGCATCAAAATGTTACCCATGTATTTGAAAGAGAGGACATAGCTTTAGGAGCAGCAAAAAAGATGAGGGTGCTTTAATAGATGTTATTTTATGTGATCACTCATGAATATCAGTTCTTCTCTGACCATAATACTTTGTTGGTGAATATGTTCACATGAAACATAAAAAAACTAAGATGAATTTGCATACCTATTACAGTGCGCAGTCATATTAAATTCAAATAGTGGGGGCGGTGAGATGGTTCTGTGGGTAAGGGCACTTGCTGCCAGGCCTGCCTGACATCCTGTTTTATCCCTGGAATCCCCATAGCAGAAGGAGAGAACCGACTTCTGCAGACTGCCCTCTGACCTCCAAACATGCACCATAGCAAATGCACACCCTGTCATACGCATACATATACACACAACAAATCAATAAAAGTAAAAATTTAAAATTATAAGTTAAAATGCTTGCTAAAATCCTAAGCAGGGCCTGGAGAGGTAGCTCAGGAGTGAAGGGCACTGGTTGCTTTTCCAGAGGACCTGGGTTCTATTCCCAGCACCCCCATGACGGCTCACCATGGTCTGAAACTCCAGTTCCAGGGGTTCTGACATCCTCTTCTAGCTGCTGCATGCACTGCACACACGTGGCACACAGGCGTATATACAGGCAACAATACCCATACGCATAAAATAAATAAGAACTGTAAATGCCTAAGCAAAGTCCTCTGGGTATTTTACCAAAAGGAAGCAGAAAGATGAGGAAAGAGTCAGAATGAATTTTTTCCAAAATGCAAAAAAAAAGGAGTTATGAAAGTGGGAGATTGCAGGCTCATGGAATCTAAAAGCAGCTAGAGTTATTAGACACTTCCAGTGTGTACTTCGACTAAAAATTCCAGTGTTCTTTCTCTCCCCAATGTTAGGGAAAATGTATATGAAATTGCTTTAAAAAGTGAAAGAAGGAAAGAACTATGTGTGTCTAAACAGAACTTTCCTGCTTATAAATTTTGAAGAGCTTGGAACACATCACCAAGGCGAAGACAACAGTAGATTTCTTTCCCTGGTGCCTTTGAAGGCAGAACAAAGAGCCAGCTGGAGCCTTTCGGGAGCACAGAGCATTCATCTGCACACTTCAGAGATGCCTGCTCATTTCGCTGTGGCACACAACTGTCTAAGACGGCAGGATCGATCCTCACACCCCACAAGCCGTCCTGCATTTGGACTTTTTATTTCCCTTTTCTGGAGCAAGGCAAAACCCCATCTGGGCTTAGGACTGCAGACTTTTCCTCCTTATTTTTTTGCTGCCAAGCCTGAGACGAATTACAATGTCTCACTGAAGGAAGCTGTGTTACATCCTGTTCCCAGAACAGAAGAATCTTGTTCCCTGCTGTTGGCACTCTGATAGTGCCCACTTGGGCTTCTTTAGACCATAACATCAGGATGGATACAATATCTCTGTAAACTCACCATGGTGATGGGCAGGAGTGGGACCCAAAAGCTCATGGGCTCCCTGACCAGGATGTGTTGGAGCCTCATGTATTACTTTTCTCTGTGCCATAACAAAAGAACCCAAAAGAGCATCTTAAGAAGGCAAGGGCTTATCACTGCACAAATTTTGAGGATATGCAGAGGTCCATCATGGTGGGGAGGCACAGTGGCAGGAACTGGAGGGAGCATTTCATCTGTAGTCAGGAAACAGACAGAAACAAATGATGGTGCTAGACTGCCATTCTTCCTACTCATTCCAGAACCACAGCCCATGAGTGACATCACCACAGCCCATGAGTGACATCACCACAGCCCATGAGTGACGTCACTGCAGACCATGATTGATGCCACCAAAGCCCATGAGTGATGTCACCACAGCTCATGAGTGACACCACCAAGCTCATGACTGACGTCACCACAGCCCATGAGTGATGTCACCACATATAGGGTGGGTCTTTCTGCCTCAGTTAGCCCCATCTAGAATTTCCCTCACAGACATGTCCAAAAGTTGTCTCCTGTGGGAGTCTAGATCCTGGCAAGTCAATGATGGTTAATATTACTCACCAGACCGCTCCTTAGAGACTTGACTCATGTGTAGGATCTCATTGGATTCATCACCATGAGCCAATTCTTTGCTGCCATTTTAATGAGGAAATTCAGGAATAATGAGTCATGTGACTATGTGCTTGGTCAGTTACCTTGGACCACAATGACTATGTAATATACTGTCCAAACTATGATCCTCTGGATAATAAGATAAGGGGAAGGAAGCGTCATTAATATCAGCTCCATGAAGACATCACAGGGAACCCAGGAAGTACATTGTCCTTCGTTGAGCCCAAGCTGCAGTGCAAATGCACAGGAAGGAGCCCCAGCGGTGCCATGAAGGTGGAAGCAGGTGGTCCGCGGGCCTATGTGCTTACAGGAAAGGAGCTGACAGGGCAGGGAGCTGGAAGCAGGGCAGGTAAGAGCACTTAGCACTGAGTGCTCTCGGGGAAGACCTAGGCTCCATTCCCAGCACCCATATGGTAACTCCAGTCCCAGGGGAGTGGGACACTCTGGCCTCCAAGGGCCCTGTATGCATGTGATGCAGTGACACATAAAAATAATAAAATAATTTTTAATCTTTTTAAAAGAAGCTAATGGGAAAATGAAGACATAATGTTAGAATTATTCTGTTTAGATATCAATAATGGATGCCTTTTGTACAATTGAAGTACTCACTTTTATTTTTATAGCTTTCATATGGCTGGGTCCACTTGTGTGTCCTTCCCTGTGTATCTGATAGCTAACTCTGCATGTTAGTCAGGCCCTCAGTAGCCTGCCAGCCAATACCATGTACAAAAGGTCTGTGTATGTAACCTGGGCTTTCCCAGGGAGCAAACCCTGGGTACTGAGAGCAATATCCCTACTGTCTCTGTTCTTTCCTGTCATCTAGAACTATGTTTATACTGAGTGGCGACAGTTTCAAAAAGAAAGGACATAGCTGCCACCTCCTAACAGGAAATGAAGGTGATATAAGCCCAGGAGAGTTGGGAAAGATGTGCATGGATGTCTCTGGAAAACATATTGTGTGCAAAGGCTTTTCAGGAAAAGCAGAAGACAAAGAAGAGTATTTCAAATGTTTGTACTTGTAACTTTATCGTTCTTTCCAAATAGGTGAGATTAAGGTGGATTTAAAGGTTATTTAAATAATAGAGACCTCCAAAAAGATGCACTGAATTGCATTGGTTCAAACTAACTTTAAAGATACAGTAGCACACTGGTTGGCTACATTCTCAAGGATCTTCCTGCAGTCCCAGCCTTCGGTGCATTGCCTGTAAACACCTGCCATTGCCTCTGAAATGCCATCCTTAAAGTCTCATCTTCTTTCCTGGCCATCCATTCCTGACACCAACTGGGTTTGCCTGTATAACTCAAAGCTGCAAATTCAAGCCAGAAAAAAATGTTTTACTCGATTCCCAGGCAGCAAAAGTGGAAATGTGGCTGTATAGACAAAATAATGAATAGAAAATTATCTCACTTTCATTTCATCGTTAAAGGGATTAAATGTTAGACCCAAACATATCTTTAAGTTCACAGCAGTTTTCAATAGTTTATGACAACTTCTGTCTTTACACTGAAGAAATTACCGATGTAAAAGTCATTAATATTTCCCCGTGTGGCCAGACCCCTTGATGCACTATGTATGCCAAATCAGGGGTGAGGGGAAAACCTAAGAATTCAATGAATTCATGTCCTGCACCTTCAAGAAGACACAGTAGATGACAGAGACTCCTTCAGTTGGTACAACTATTCCCAAAAATATTCATAAAAAAACACTGATAATGAATAAGTATTAGTACTAACTTTGAGTTCCTTTATGTGAACTTCAATTGTGACAATGAATTATAGGTCTCAAAAGAATTTGTGTCATTATTAATTTGAGTGTAGAAAACTGGCAGTTTTGATTGATTAGAATGAGTTCATTTTCCCATAATGCATCTTAACTTTAACTATGCTTGAAACCACCAGGATTTGACTTTTTGGGAATAAGCAAGCCTAACATTGTGGTCCCTGGGGTATTTTGGGCAGATCTTCCATTCCAAACTCCACATTCAAAGTCGCATTCAAAGCTCCAGAGTACTGCGTGCTGGGGAGGGCCCTGATGGTACAGGCAAGCATACTGAAGCAAGGGGTGAATTGAGGTGTGTGGTGGTTTGAAATGAAATGGACCCCAAAAGGAGTGACTCTATTAGGAGGTGTGGCCTTGTGGGAGCAAGTGTGTCACTGTGGGGAGGGCTTTGAGGTCTTTTTCTCAAGCTTCCCTCAGTGTGGCAGTCAGTTGACTTCCTGCTGCCTGCAAGCTGTAGCACTCTCGGCTCCAGCACCACAGCTTCCTGCACAGCCGTGCTCCCCTTCATGACCATAATGGACCGAACTCTGAAACTGTGAGCAAAAGCCACCCACAAATAAATGTTTTCTTTATAAGAGTTGCTGTGATCATGGTGTCTCCTTAGAGCCATAAAAGCCCTGACTAAGATAAAGTGCAGTTGCATAGCATAGTGATGCCTGGGTCAGAGGAGGCTGTAGGACAGAGGTTCTCAACCTGTGGGTCATTACCCCTTTTGAACAATATTTTCACAGGGGTTACCCAAGACCATCAGAAATACAGACATTTACATAACATTGTATAACAGCAGCCAAATTACCCTTACAAAGTAGCGATGAAAATAATGTTATGGTTGGCGTCACCACGGCATGACCCGTGTTAAAGGATCGCAGTGTTAGGAAAGTTGGGAATCTCTGCTGTAGAACAAGAAGGTAGCTGAGGAATCATGACCCCCAATACTATGAGACTGGTTGGAAGACTCACATGAAGTGCCTGCTTTAAAAAGATTCATGTTAATCTAACTCCATTCCATAAGGGCACACAGAAGTAGCTGGAAGCCCCAAAGCCATAGTTTTCTGCCTCTTCAGTGGTGCCTGATGGGACTCTAATTGTTAAACTGTGTTTTAAATTTTCCGACGTATCTCTCACGCTCTACGAGCCTAGAAAGCAAGTGCTTGGAAACAGGCCATAGCACATTTTCCTGGATGATTTCATCATAGTATGAAGATTGTCACCCGGTGTAATCATCTGGTCATGACTCTTCCCAGTCTAACAAAATGTTTGTGAAACATTTTTGTTCTTGGCTTTGCAATTTTTAATATAGCAATAGGCCTTTATGTCCAGGAAAAAGATCACTAATAAGCCAGTTGCAAGAAACACAGTGCTAATAAAAAAAAAGAAAGGCATGGTTTGGAATTCTGAATCCACAGCTCCCTGCTGTCTCACCAAGATGGGTTATCTCATCTCTTGGAGTCTCTTTCCTCCACCATAGGACCAGAGAGCACCACATGCCCGTTTACTGTGGCTGTGCCACTAACACAGCCAGCGTCAGGTGCGTTATTAAGCAAATATCAGACTAAAATCTGTGATATCGTAGAAAATGAGTAGTGTTCTCCATTGCGAGGAGAGTGGAGAAATATTTAAATATGAGAAAGGGTTCCTGTGCCGAAGTCTACTTAATACTGACAACTGGGTTTGTGGCCTGTCCATCTGAGAAAAGGGATTTATTGACATGTCTCCAGTAACTCTCTGCTGTTCAAGAGGCAGGAGAGCATAGAAGCTGTGTCTTTATTTAACAAAACCATCTCTATCAACCTCCTGCCTCTTCCTGGAGGTGGATTGGTTTCCCGTCCCTCTGTTCTGGATCACGTCTCTGTGATTAGCGAGGACTTTTGCTTCTAGTTCAGTGTTTCTCTCTAGCCTGGCTTTGTCCATCATCTTCTAAGAAGACTTTACTGGACCTTGAAGACTCTGATCTCGTAGGTCTTCAATCTACTCTTCAATAATAATGATAACAAATTGCTTTTTAGGGGACTCCTAGCCCAGTGTCCATCTTTAAAGAAACTTTCCACTTAAAGATTTTTTTAATTGATAAATTATTTTTTTGTCAGCTTGCTGTTTACAAACGTGTTAAGTAAGGAAGCTAAGTGACAACCTAAGTCCATCTGATTTCAAAGGCTGGGTGGTTGATGGCTAAGCCCTCCTCCCCCTCAGGACGTGAGCTTCACCTTCCATTTGAACTGGTTCCTTATTTCAAGGCCACTGCAGCATCAGCATCTTTGCTGTCTGGTCATTTGTCTGCACATTCAGCTGTGATATTTCTAACAACCTTCTTCTTTTCTTGCATCTGACACCCTGAATAAATGTCTCACCCTCAAATTCACCACAATTTCAATTTCTTGACGACCGTTTCTTCAATCTGTCTCTCCTTCCCTACATTTGCTTGACTCTCACTAATAAAATGATACCACTGCTTTCAGCTGAGGCCCCTTCTGAATCAACAAAACTAGTTTACCTTGTTCATTTCAAGCCAACAGCTTGTTTTCTCTGCAGCAATTCTAAGGTGACAAGTTGTACTGAAAGATATATGGAGTTGACACATTTTCCAACAGGTGGGTATTTATTTTGAAGCCGCTCCACAGTAGGTACTATATGAGGAGGGACATATCTAATCCCTGTCTCAAGGCCCTGATCTGGTAGAAAAATCTTGTGTTCACCTCCTTAACAGTTTACATTTGTTGATGGTAGGTAAAGGATCATTGATATCCAAGAGGTCAGGTGGGTATGAAATTATGTTGTTAAATAGTCACTGTCTTGTTAGGGTTCCTATTGTTGTGATGAAACACCATGACCAAAACAACTTAGAAAATAGAGGGTTTATTTCATTCACATTTCCATATAACAGTTCATCATCAAAAGCAGTGAGGGTGGGAACTCAAGCATGGCAGGAACCCGCAGGTAGGAACTGATACAGAGACCATGGAGGGTGCCCCTTGCTGACTTGCTCCTCATGGCTTGCTCTGCCTGCTTTCTTCTAGAACCCAGGACCACCAGCCCAGGGAAGGCACCACCCACAATGGATTGGACCCTCCCCCATCAATTACTAATTAAGAAAACGCTCTACAGGCTTGTCTACAACCCAACCTTATGGAGACATTTTTTTTTCAACTGAGGCTCCCTCCTCTCTGATGACTCCTAGCTTGTGTCAAGTTGGCACAAAACCAGCCAGCACTACCACTGATATAAACAATCAAACTAGCAGAAGCGTGGGGGGAGAGCAAGAAAACCCAAGAGTCTTTTGTTGTTGTGTTGTTGGGTAATGAGAGTGAGGCCCCCCATCAGCGTGCGTGTGTAAGCCCCATGCCAGGGTTATAGCTGAAACACTGGTGAGAACCGTGGTGGGGTTGGCTACTGCTCTTCCTCAAGAACAATGCTGAATTTCCTTTGGATGTGATCTTTCTATTATTCTGCCAAAAACTGACAGCAAAAAAAAAAAAACCAAACAAACAAACAAAAAAAAACAAGTGTCTAACAAAACATTGGTCAGAGCTCTCTGAAATTGTACCTTCTTTTAGAAACCAGCCTTGAAGCGCTGTCTTTGGGTCTTTGGGTCATCCTACGCAGTTGGAGAAGAAAGTCTATGTATCACAGATAGCGTTTGAGTAAGTCGGGTTCTGATGGAACATTTTGTGCCTGACACGAAGTTGTGATTGACACCTGCCCTGTCCTAGGGCCAGTCTTCATTCAGGCTTGTGCGTCCTTTAATTTCTTGTTCTTACCAAGTTTCATTTGATTTTCTTCGCTTGCTTTGGACTGAAAGAGCTCTAACGAGACATCAAGTGTAACAAAGACAGAAGCCAGAGTCAGCCTGATGAGCAGTAACATTTCCCACGCAGCCAGCAAACCCGACAAGACACCAATCACTTGTATTTTTTCAGGCAGATTATCTAAATCTAAATTCCAGGTTTAGAACTCATTTGCTGCATGATCGGAGACAAGTTACTTAACATCTCTGAACCTTAGATTCTTTTACCAAAAATGAGAACAATGATAGTTTCTACTTTCCAAATCTGTTACTAGGATTAGATCGAACAATCTCATGTCGGTCAGATTGAGATAATCTGACAGCTTTATGTGGCTGTGGGGGCTGAAGAAGTAAAAAATAAAGATTTTCTCTAGAAAAAGAAGTGAATTTCTTCCTCTGCAAAATGTAACAATGTTATACGGAAAACGAAACGTGAAGAACAAGTCCAAGACTGACGGGTGCCAAGGGACTGAAGAGGAATGTGAGCTAGCGAGATCCATCCTCGAGATCCTTCCACCGGGTAGAGGAACAGAGACCAAAGCCTACTGAAAGAAACATTTTACACAGTGTTGACTGGTTCACAAATCAGTGCCTTCCATCCCAGAGACCGTGGTGGAGGTAGCATTTGTGGGTGTGGTCTTGTGCAAGGCTGGAGCCCGTGACAACTGTAGCTTATGTAGGCTGATGATGCTGGTGTGTAAGGAACAGAAGGACAAAGCAGAGCTGGATGCGAGGAAAGGAGTGGGGGAGACTTCTGTCCCCTGGCTCTCACTGGGAAGGACTGCAGCCTGCTCATCTAAAAGCTCCTAGGGCTCTTTCCTATGCATGGTGCTTTCTCCAACCCTCCAGGTTGGAAAAGAGGAGGTGTCTTGTAAGCAAATGTTCATCTCTGGGTAGTAGGTGCTAAAAATGTGTACACCATGATTGATTCTAAATCTCATCTTGTTTTCAACGATGAAAAACAGAAAAAAAAATTGTGTATGCCTCGCTGCTGTAGGCAGACACATAGACACTAATGAGATTTATAATAAAACCAAAACATCTGAGGGACAAATGAGCAGAAAATATCCAAGGTCCATTCTGACTCTATTAGCACATTAACACAAACCTCTCAAGATTTTTAAGTATTCTAAACTCTACACACAAAGATGTCTGCTGCGGTAATCTTTCATATTGGCGGGAGTATGGAAGCAGTCTTAATAATGGAATGGTTAAATTACTTAGGGCATAGGAAGTCTATTTTAATGCCATTTAAATGTCCTCTAAGAGTGAATTCATTTCACAATTTAAGAAAAGAAAAACCTGCAGTAAGACAGGACCCAGGGTCTTGAGCATGCTACACACGTTTCCACTGCGGAATCTACACCATCAGCCCTGAATCCAGTGGGGCACGCCCGGAATCCTAGCCCTTGGTGGATAGAGACAGGAAGAACACAAGCTGAAGGCCAACCTGGTTATATAATAAAACTAATGTGGGATTCCCCTCTGTATGCTGGGAATATGTTTTATTACCAGTGGTTAATAAAGAAGCCGCTTTGGCCTTTGCACTCCTATACAGCATTAATTGCAGCAAGGATGAAACTTCTTTCTTCAGATCAGGAATGAGACCTCCACTTGTTATTGGAAAAGAGGATTCTCAAAAAATTAAAATTGGAGTCAATATTAGAAGTAAAAACAGGGCTTCTAGCATACCACTGCAGTACACAGCATGTTTACACTGTTCCCCAGATGCCCCCATGCAGCTCCCAGCATACCACTGCAGTACACAGCATGTTTGCATTGCTCCCCAAATGCCCCCATGCAGCTCCCAGCATACCACTACAATACACAGCATGTTTGCATTGCTCCCCGGATGCCCTTATGCAGCTGAAGACCTTGACCAAACCCTGGGTGGGAAACAGTTAATAAACTGAACATGTTTTATATATTCGTCCTCTTGTTCCTGTTCAGTGGAGAACCATTCCCTGTGTTTTGAGAAATTTCCATCAAATGAAACTGTATTTTCCCTAAATAAGGAAATCAAGAAGATAATAATGTTACTAGATTAAACAAATGAAGAAGAAGTAAGATGACCAGTTAGATCTCATTTCATACAAGTAGCATAATGTATAGTGTCTAACTCAGAAATGTATGCATTAAGCAAGTCTGCCCCGCATCAGTTCAAAATTCAGTTCTCCTGGGTTTCGTTCTGTAGCCTGGAAAAGTGAAATATTTGCTCTCCAGTCTCCTGTGAGAACAGGCTATGGGGTAGGATGGGCATAGAACCTGAGATAGCCAATCAGATGTGTGTGTCCTGACTCGGCTCAGAAGAAGCAATAACAGAAAAAAAAAAAACAAAACAGCATCAGCATCCAGTTTCCATGGAAACAGAGGTAACTGCAAAGAAAGCTTTGTTATCCTGTGTCCAGTAACACAGAAACAGTGATGATGGTAATCACTCCCATGGACTCATGGACTTGGGGACTCATTAACTAGCTGGCCTCTTCATCCTGAACTTCCAAGTGCACTCTTCGGAAGGTCATTTTCTGCCTGGGTCAGCATTTCTTTAACACCTTCTCTCTCTGCTTATGTTGTCCAAATTCACTTTTTTTTTCTTTTTTCCCGATTAAAACCATGTCTACAGGTGAAGGAAAAGAAAAAAGAAAGTAAAGATTCAAATCTACTTCTATCCGTTCTCCTCTCTGTTAGGAACACCGAGCAGGGCGCGGGACTCTTTGAGCTTGGGGTCCAGCTGTGCTACTCACTGCTAAGCAACCTGTCCAGTGTCCCCAGCCCCAGTGTCATTCTCGGAACACTGCTTTGAATTCTAGATGAGTCAGTACTGAGGACAGGGCCTGGTGCCGACGAAAAGTATATGTAGGTTTCAAAACAACAAAACGCTGCTTACCAGTTGTGTTCAGAGGCAAAGCCAGTCATCCGCGACATTACTGCGTCGACTCTTCCTCCAGGTGCCAGGAAAGGGTCTTGGAGGCATCTGCAATGGGAAATACATCACCCTGCGGCTGACAGAGGCTAGGACAAGTTAATTGCCTTGAGCGCTCATAATATGCATATTGCACTGCAGATTCTATTAAGCTGGTGAACTCTGTTAGTGTAATTTTGAATAAAATAGGGGATGTTCAGAAAGTCTATGTATCATAAAACATCTCTCCTCCAGTTAATCAAGGTCCCGCAGAGTCAGTTATTAGCAGACCGCGCAGAAAAGGCACTCATGGGGTGAACACGGGGCTTGAATGCCATTATTCGATTAATAAAGGGAGTTGGTTTGGGTTTGCTGAGAGAGCATCCCATACAGGCCAGGTTTTTGAGATGTCCCTCACAGATAGAAAAGATAGATAGATAGATAGATAGATAGATAGATAGATAGATAGATAGATAGATAGATGATAGATAGATAGATAATCTCATCCTAGTGATGAGATTATAGGTGTGTGTGTGTGTGTGAGAGAGAGAGAGAGAGAGAGAGAGAGAGAGAGAGAGAGAGAGAGAGAGAGAGAGAGAGAGACCATGCTCAGTTTATGTGGTGCCAAATATGGAATCCAGGTCTGTGCATGTCGAGAAAGCACTCCCCAGTTGAACCCCATCCTAGCCCTCAAGAGGAGTTTTCTACTGAATCCAATGTTATTAAATGCCTAAGACAACAGCTTATAGATGCATCAATGATGAGAAGCAAGGTGGCAATGCACCCTGAAAGAAGAGCAGGGCGACTCGGGAATGAGTGAGGCTGAGAATGGAATGGGAGAGTGTGACCAAGTGCCAGGGGCTCCCATCTGAGATGGATGTGAGGGATGAGCTGTGCCGTGGACGGGGAGCTCCTTCTCACGGACTCCCTGGACAGTGTGTGAGAACTTTTGCTGGACTTACCTAGAAAGTGGGTAGGGAGTGATGTGAACAGAGAACATACCAGGGGAGAGATTGGTTCAGATGAGCTCAGAATGCCTTTTCATCCTTCGCCTTGTCCTGCCAACAGGCCCCAAAAACATCTGCAGCGGACTCCAAAGAAACCTGCCTCATCCAGAAACCAAAGGAATCATGGGAAAAACTGCAGCAGTGTCAAAGGTAGACACATGGGTAAGAAACACAGTCTTCTTATGACAATTAGCGCTGATGCCAGGGTGACAAACGCAGGGAAGAGAAACAAACTTCGTAAATCCTTCTTACATCCCTGGGTTAATCTGATTTCTGTCGTCATGACAAACGCCTGAAATAATTCATTAAGAAATAGTTTGTGAGGCTGGAGAGATGTCTCAGAGGTTAAGTCTCTAGCTGTTCTAGCAGAGGACCCACGTTCAGCTCCCAGTACCCACAGGTAGTAGCTCATCAATGCCTGTAATTCAAACTCTGGGAGATCTAATGGTTTCTTCTAGTTTGTGCAGGTAATTGTGCATGCACCTACTACACACACACACACACACACACACACACACACACACACACACCATTTTAAAAGCAATTTATTTTGGTACAAAATCTCTAAGGTTTCTGCCTGTGATCATAGGGCCCCCATTGCTTTGGACTGTGATAAGCAAACTCTAACAATCAACAAAGTCACTCACCACATGGTCAGGAAGCCAGAGGAAGAAACCAGGGAACCCACAGTTCCTTTGGAGGGGGCATGTCCTCATAACCTGGAGACCTCCCTCTAAGCCACACCTATTAAAGGTCTCATTACTTTCCAGTAGTTAGTAGTTCTAACAACTTCCTTTGGAGGATGTTTATGCTCCAAACTGGCAGTTTCCACTAAGCCTTGCATGGCATTCAGCACCCAAGTCAGGCAAATCCTTCTGTTGATCACTTAGGAACTGATTTTGATTGAAAATTTTACTTACTAGCAGTGGTTGAATTTCAGGCAGGATTGGAGTCAGGAATTCAGTGTGTCAAGTATTATTTGGAGGGAAGGAACCTGTATGTGGATGGATGGATGGATGGATTGATGGGTGGATGAATGGATGGATGGATGGATGGATGGATGGATAGATGGATGGGTGACTGACAGATTGATAGATGAACAGATAGGTAGGAAGACAGACAGACAGACAGACAGACAGACAGATAGATAGATAGGTAGATATGAGCGTAGGTAGGTAGATGAACACATACACAGATATGCAGATACAGGCATAGATGTCATGCTGTTACATTTCACTAAAGACTTTAGATCATTTAGCTCATCTGCAGTGTTTGAAATTGGACTTGCTTCTACCATAGAGAAACAAAGCAGTCAGCTTACTTTGTGGTTTTTACCAGCCACTGTAGCTGCTGCTCCTGGGTCACTGTGTAAAATACCAGACAGACAGACAGACAGACAGACAGACAGACAGACGATGGGGAGGAAGGTTGATTTTGGGCCCCTGGTTTCAAAAGGTTCAATCTATCTTGACAAGGAAGGAAATAAAAACAAATGAAATCGATCCTCATGGTGAAGATGTTTTAAAAATTGTCTCTTGTCATTCAGAAGGCATTGAAGACTGACATCTGCAGACTTCTTAGAAGCTGACATTTACACCTTTTATCTGAGGAGACAAAATAGATTAAAGAATTTAAAAAAAACATTTAGGTATTTGATTTTACTGTCCAGTTAATCTCGGCCACTGAGGAGTCTTCTCCCATCGAAGACTGGGTTTCTAGCTTCTAAGTTACAGGACCACGATCCATCACCCTGGGGTGTGATGCAGTCTCACTACTTCTATCTCTGGCATGCCACACTGAGTAAGTAAATGTATATAAAACCATAATGAGGATGGATGCTGTGCAGTGAGACCCCCAAATCATTCTCCCTTCTCTGTTTTGTTGTTAGATATATAAGGAGAAACTAGGGTGCAATTTCTAGGGCATACAAAGCCCTTTATCAGTGATGAATAAAGCTTCCTGGGCTCACTCTCTTTGGTAGAGTAGAATTTTTAATAAGAAATCCTTGACCGAGACCTTACAGCCTCCATCGTTGATGGCTCTGTGCTCCTGAACTGCTAACTGTGATTCCTGCTCCTGTGATGGCTGCTCAGCCCCTTCAGGGCAGGACTCACATCTTCCAGGACTCACATCTTCCAGGACTCACATCTTCGCTCTCACCTTGGTACCCATTGCCAGCACAGATGTAGCCCTCCATGAACGAGTATGTTTAGAATTGCGGTGACTTCTGCTGCTAGGGTGTTACATGGCAACCACCAACGCACTCCTCTCTGCTTGGTGTTCTGCCAAGTCCTGTGGGTATGTTTGTTAACCAAGAGATTGCGAGTCCTCTCTGTCTGTCTCCATAGAATTTGAAACCTTGTTGGAGAGAGATGATTATCTACCTGCAACAATGATGATTAAACAAAACAAATGAATGACCCTCGGTCTGTTCCAGGTTGACATTGAAAATTTTACCATTACCACACTCTTTAAGATACTAGTATATTTCTGTATTTACAGATCAGTAAAGATTAGACATTTCTTTCCATCAAAGGGAGAGTAGGGTTCATTACAGCCTGCTAAAGCAATATCTGATCTACTTGGTATCAAGTGACGAGTTAAGAGTGGATGCTTGAGATTATTTAAGGGGATGGGAGAGTAGAAGAAACCTGTTTTTTATCTTTGCTGAAACTGAGATGAAGAGAGACTAGTTTGTTGCCAGCACCTGCTCCTTTCCTAAGCATGAAGTAGTCATCACTCTGAGTCACCATGAACCACTCTGGTTCAAATTCATTTCATTGCTTGGCACCTCTACAGACTCCAGACTAACTGCAATTTCTCTTCCACCAAGGAAAGGCTATGTGTGAGTAATCCTTGGGACAGCCTGGAAGAAAGAACTCTAAATTAAATCTACAAAACTGACTCAAAGCAAGGTTTCTTAATCTTCTAGAGCACTGGTTCTTAACCTGTGGGTCATGACCCCTTTGGAGATTGCATATCAGATATCCTATATATCGGATAGATTATGATTCACAACAGTAGCAAAACTACAGCAATGGAATATAAAGCAGCAATGAAATAATTTTATGGTTAGGGGTCACCACATGAGGACCTGTATTGAAGGTCGCAACATTAGAAAGGTTGAGAATTACTATAAACCTAGAGGTTTCATGATCTTTCAAAGATATTTTGTTTGGCAGATATACACTATATATATTAAGGTATTCACAACATTTTGATGGGTGGTTATATTGAGCAATGGATGTGTATATTATCTAACATACTTATGGGATTTGGGGGATAAGAAGATTTAAAATCTGTTTTCTTATAAGTTTTCAAGTATAAGGTGCATTGTCATTACACACCATGTCTAAGGGGTGAAGAGTAGAATACACCCCTAGAGGCTGGGATTAGCCCTGGGGAGAGGAACGGAGAAAGGTTGGGAAATGGGTTCAAAACACCCATGGCAGGGACCATTCCAATGTTCTGCTGCCCAGGAAGATAACTGTAGTTACAACAACTAAATACACACTTCAAAACAGCCAGAGAAAGGGGGAAGGTCCCAGCCTGGGGAAGCTTTCACAGGTTAGTGTGAACATCACTACCACATTTCTGTAACTGGTTTATTCTGCTTCACGACAATCCACTTGGCACAAATGAAAGGATTTCTTCCTGACCCACAGTGAAATAATATCCCTTTGTGTAAAATTATTCTCTCTTTTTTTTTATTTATTCCTTTTCTGCCAGATGTTGTGATTGATTCTCTGTCTTACAGATGTGGGGAGGATAAACCTGGGAAGGCAAGCAGTTATTTGATATGCTGAGTTTCTTTGGTTTGTGCCTGTACCCAGTCATGGGATAACTGGGTCGTGTGGTGACTGTATTGTCAGAGGTTTGGGACAACCTTACATGGTTTACCGTAGGACAGTACTAAAGTCTACTTCTACAGATTTCCCCACTTTTCTGTGTCCTTGCCCACATTGGTTATTCTTTTGACTTGACAATAAGTCATTCTAGCTAGGGAAAGTTCTCCCTGTGGCTTTGAGTTGGATCTCTTTAATAATTAGTAATCTGAACATTAAGTTTCTGTCTCAATTATTCATTTTATTTCTAGTTGACTTTAACTGTTACGTAAAAACATGAAACTTGTGTTGTGTCGCTTTGGCCAGCAAAGAAAACGCAACACCGGACTCTTCTCAATGCAGTTTAATCAGGAAACCTTGAATAATCTTCTGACCCCAGGGAAAGCCAGCCCACACCTAAAATAGCCTTTGGGTAGCCAACTCCAGCAAGCCACGTGGGAAATGCGGATAGGCCCAGGTACACAGAAACAAGCCAGATCCTTAGCTTTAGCCATGTATGGAGTTATTTACAACTGAAAGCTCATACCACCCCGGGGGGTGGAGTGCAGAGGCCAGCGCCATCTTTAAGGTGCAGCACAAAGCAGCTCACTACAAACTTGTACATATTAATCTGGAGCCACGTGATGTTATAGTAGTTGTTTAAGTCATGTGATGTTTAAATTGGGCTAAATATGGCTATCTCCTCAAACACTGACCATATTACAGCAAGGTCTTTTACAGCCGTCCCTTCCAGATTTTGGAAAGGCAGAGTGTGTTGCTGTTGTCGTGGCCCCCTCATTGTGCTACAGCACCCCGAACTGCTCGCCAGCATTCTATCTTACACCTGCTGGGCATTTTGTATGTTCTTCTACAGTGTATATCTACCTAAGTCATCTGCCTGTTTCTAATCAGACGACTTGTGCACTTTGCTAGTAGCCCATGCCCTTGAGATTTTTCCTCTCTTCACTTCACTAACTTCTCTCTTAGAAATATTGTTCCTGCCGCCCATGAGCACTGGCACCTTGTGTCTCCATTGTCCAAACTCTTGACACATTTGGTGGTTTGTCTCTAGATTTCTTCTCAATCTGTTGGTTATTTAGAAACATGTTGCCATGGTTCTGATTCCTAGCTGCATCCTATTGTGGTGAGACACCCCTGTTGTATCTTGTTAAATTTCTAATGACTCTTTGTTGCTGTAGGAATTCCTACCGCTAGTAGCCTTTAAGTTACCTGCTTACTTGGGTGTGGCCTCTTATACTATATATGCTGATGTAAGGCACGCGTCCGGCCTCTCATCTGGCAGCATGATTCGGTTCCTGTTTCCTGTTCATGTAGAGGACTGTAATCTGAGTCTACCCCTAAATAACTAACCCCCTATTATACTCAATTCTGAGCTAGTGTGGGATTTCTTTTAAGCATCCTTCTTCATCTGGTGCCCCACATGGATCCGAACTCCACACCGACCAGGTAGACCGGCTTAAAGACCTAATCGGTCCCACCTTTGCCCACCTGGCTTGTGTTTACCTAGGTGGATTTTTGTAAAAACCCCCGCCACAGCAAAGCTAACTGCATGTGGCAACTTGAAAATTTCCCAGGCTCGCACACATCCTCCCCCCACTGCTGCGTTCCCTGCCGTGTGGCGACTTGCACAGCTCCCTGAGTTCTGGGCTTCTTTCTCCATATACAGAATTGATTTATTTGCTTTTAATTGGTCAAGCAAAGCATATTTCTCAGTATTTAATGAGCAGCAAGGCAAAAAACGCAAAGTTGCTCAGGACTGTTTGTGGCATCAGGTTGCGCCACTGGTCGGAACTCTGTAACCACAACACCTGCTGGACAATAAAACAATTCACTAGACCTCATAACAAGTAGTTAATAAATCAATAAACTTGAAAGTTATATAATTGCAGACAACATTACTGTGGAAAATTTTGTGATCTTTTTGCTAATGCTATGGATTGTATTCTGCAAGGCTTATATGGTTATTGTGATACATCCATTTATTGGATATTGGGACTCAGTTGTTTCTCTTCATGTTATAACCTGAAGAAAATTGTTTGATAACAGAGCCAAGAATGAGGCACTTTTAGAAATGATACGGTCTTTATAGACTAATAATGAACAACTATCTGAAAAGATTAATTAATACCATCAAAAACCAAAAGTTACCTGAAAAAATTAATATTATAGAAAGGGGTAACATTAATTTGTTAGATAAAATTGAATCCATGTCATAGAATATTGAGAAATTATCTGAAGGAATTCATACTGCTGAATTTGACAATAAAAATTTGTTAAAAAGTTATGATAGGTTAGCAGATAGAGTATCTCTCCTGGAAGGCAATCTGCATGCTATCCAAATAATGTTCAAGGATGAGGTATTATCTTTAAAGGAGAAACTTCACACCTTGGAATCACATGTGCAGAATGAGGACCAGAGACTAGATGACTCAATGAAATCACTAGAAATATATACAGGCCTGGAGATTCAGACTTTACAAAAGACAGTAGTAAATAGATTTGAAATGACTGAGGAAATTATTGGAACTGATGAGCAGACAAAGAAGGTACAAGGATAGGATAAAGGATCCAAAGAAGGTAGATGGATACCTATATGAATGAATGATTTAAAAGAAATTAAGCAAGCAGTAATAACTTACAGCTTACGTTCTGCATTTGTTAGTGAGATGGTAAAGACATGGGCTTCTAGAATTAAAGCAACAGCACACAACTGGCTTCAGTTATTTTCCGCAGTCTTGGACAACAGGCCTCAACTGATGTTTAAATGTTATTTCAGGAAAGAGGCTAAAATTTTAGAACAATATAGAAAAGCAAAAGAATGTGAAACTTCCCAAGATCAAATTCATGGTAAGTGCACTTGTGCTGACCCACAGGCTCAAGGTCTTTATGACGAACAAATCGTGTACCTATGCCACAAAGCAGCCTTAAATGCTTGACACAGGATTCAAGAACTAGGAAAATGAATTGGATCATATACCAGGGTTAAACAGGGCCAGAAAGAACCCTTTAGTGACTTTTACAAAGATTAACTAAGGCTGTACAAATAGGAGTAACAGACGTAGTTCTTCACTAAGAAATGAAGAGCCAGGCACTAGATGAATATTGACGATCCAAGAATGCACCCTGTTCTTATGGGTTCAGCATCAATTAGGAAAGTACAGGGAAGCATAAATATAAATTATAAGGTATAATGGGCCTATACAGGGAGTGTCTAGCTATTTCTGAGACAAGCTTGTCGCGGGGATGTTTTGAGAGAGGCTGTGGGAAAGAAAGTAAACAGTTATCACGGAGACAAAAAGAATCCTTTTCTTCATCCAGAGTGTGCAGCTCCTGAGTGACAGGGAGCCTGCAGCTGAACAGCTGTCCGCATTGGTGAGCCTGAGTCAACAGAAATTAAAATAAGACTCCTGTGTGAACCTGGCATACTCACAAAGTACCCACAGTGGAGGAAGGTGACCTGCTGGGAGTGGGCAGAGAGACAAAGCAGAAAAAGTAATCTCTTTGGGGATCGTGACCCAATAGCCGATGCTCGCAGGGATCTGATATCACGAATATCACCTTAGACCCTACAAACCAAAAGTGTTGTCTGTAGTGGGTTCATTCGGGTACTGTCAGCTGGCTTAGATCTTACAAGTGCCCATATACCAACTTGGTCTTCACAAATTCTCTAAGACCTGAGCTACAATCACTGTGAGCTAGGTTCAAAATTCAAATCACAGAAACAGGGTGAAACTCAGTTACTGGAATGACCAGAGACTGGCTATAAAGTAGGTCTATTTAATGTTTCTAAATTAAAAACTGTTTCAAGTATGATGAAATCATATAAGAAGATATTAAAACCAGTAAAGCAAATGCCAAAAGAGAGCCTGTCTATAAATAAACAACACGGCAGATAATTGCACATGTTTGGGACCGGTGACTTTTTCTCTCTAGAGGGTCAACTCTTAATTGCTAGCATGGGGATAGCTCCCTAATCGGAAGCCCACAATGATGTCTCCTCTAATTACATCTTACTCTTTTCCCTCACCTTAGCTTATCTTAAATGTATGAAAAAGAGAAGCTTAAAACTAAGATAATAGCAGGAGATTTCTAGAATATACCACTTCGCCAAGCAGTATTACATCTGCAAGTTCACCAGTGTACATCCGTCCATGAGTCTGTGCCCCTCCTTGCTTTACGAAGGAATGCGTGCCTGCTGGTGCATTTGGAGTTCTTCGAAGAAACACAGAATCCAATGTGCATAAGATTTGTCCTGCTGACGAGAATGTCGACCTTTGATATTTGTTGTAGCAGCAGCCTACTTAGAAGTCAAAAGTGTTCACGAAATCCTTTCTGGAGCTCCAATATTAATGAAAAATTCATGAGCTCACATATTGCATAAGTCCGGCAGGAAAGTGTTAGCAATTCCTTCTATTTATTCCTCCATCTGCCTGCATGATTCATAATTCCCCTCTGCCCCTCTTCACTGGTGCAATCTATAGCAAGAGGCACTCGTGTCGATTATATAAACCCTTCTCTGCCTAGTCATTTCAAAGTTAGAACCACGGACGCCATGTGTTAGAAACCCTCCATCAATGAGCCAGCCCATGAAAACGCCTCAGTACCATAGAATTCTAACCCAGGGGTCCTAATGGTAACTCTACCTGCTAAGGAGGCCCAAAGACAGTCTAATGCCACATCTATGGAACTGTGCTGCCGCCTACTGCCTGGAGGGTGTCAAAGCAGGGGTAGGGTTCTGGAGTCCTGCTGACAGTCCTGAAAGTTTTTCAGACACCACTACGGCAGAAAGCTACTGTGCTAAGTAAGAAATTAGACTCTGGTCTAGGGGTGGCGTTTAACTCAGAAGCCAATGTGCGACTCTAAAAGCTGTGCTTGAACCTGACAGCTAGGTCAGATGTTGTGGACTAAGTAAAAGCTGTTTGTAAAAAGCTGGTGAGTGTAGTTTGCTCTGCATCTGTAACATAGTCAAGAAGAGATAAAGAGCCAGGAACCGTGTTCCTTGGTTCAAGACAGAGTCCTCTCTTGGCAATATTGAAGATGCTAGTTTTCAACGTACATGTTTCTTCACTTTCCAAGTGAGAATAATAACCATACGTGGACATCGCCAGGTGGCACTGTGAGGACTGTGTTGGTCAAAACGGTACCAACCACTAACTACTAACCACACTTAGCTAACCACGCTTCTGTGCTGCTTCCTTCCGATCACTAAAGTCAAATTCTACCGTGCAGAACCAGTTCGCTAGTACCTTAGCCACTGTTCTGATGCTGTGAAGGGACACCACAACCAAGGTACCTCTTATAAAAGAAAGCAATTAACTGGGATTTGAGTACAGTTTCAGAGGTTAGAACATTATCACCATGATGGGGAGCATGGTCACGTGCAAGAGGACATGGCGCTAGAGAAGTAGCTGGGAGCTCTATCTCCTGATCCACAGGCAAAGGAAGAGAAACTGGGCTTGGCATGATCTTTTTAATCCTCAAAGCCCACTCCCAGGGACATGCTTCCCACAACAAGGCCACACCTCCTAATCCTTCTAGTCCTATCAAAGAGCTCCACTGCCTGCTGACTAAGCATTCAACTATATGAGCCTCTGAAAGCCATTCTTATTCAAACCACCACATCAAATATCAACACTTGCAACAACAGAAAGAAAGAGAGAGAGAGAGAGAGAGAGAGGAAGAGAGAGAGAATTTGGTAAATGAAATGAATTAGAAGCCAGAAATGTCCAGTCCAGAACAGCTTGAAAAGCAGCCCTCTCACGTTCCCTATGCTATCATTTTAGGTGCTTTTTTTGAATCTGAGAACCCCTGACATTAGCATCTAATAAACATTATATCACAAACCGCTGTAAGCCAACCACAACTGTGAGCTACCTCCCTGCTCTGTGCCTCCAATGTAGTAGCTCTTATTCCTAATACTTGACAGGAGGAACCTGGATCTGTGGATCAATAAACCACTTAAGGCCATTTGAGGAAGGGCATTGAGTTCTAATTGGCATCAAGAACTGTAGTGATATTTCATTTGTATTTTAATAAATAAAGCTTTCCTGAAGATCAGAGAGTAAAACAGTCCCACTGGTCAGCCTTACTGGCCAGGCAGTGGTGACACACACCTTTAATCCCAGTAGCCACACTAGTTGCCATAGAAACAGGGTGGTGCATGCTTTTAATCCCAGTGGTGCATGCCTTTAATCCGAGCCCTAGAAAGGATTATAAAACAGGAGAAGACAGCTCTTAGTCACAGTCTCATTCTGAGATTCCTGGAGGCAGGATCGCCATTTCAGACTGAGGGAAAGGTAAGAGTCAGTGACTGGCTGTTTTGCTTTTCTGGCCTTTAGGATGAATCCGAATTTCTATCTCTGGGTTTTTACTATTCATACTACAAAGAACTTCCCATTGGTGTTTCCTGACATGCTGTAGGAATTCCTACCACCAGTAGCTTTTAAGTTACCCACCCACTTGTGCGTGGCCTCTTATGCTCTATATGCCAATGCAAAGCGTGTGCCTGGCCTCTTTTCCAGCTGCAGGATTCAGTTGCTGTTCTCCGTTCCAGCAGAGGATTGTGATCTGTGAGTCTACCCCTAAATAAATAACCATCTATTATACTCAATTCTGAGCTAGTGCAGGATTTCTTTTAAGCATCCTTCTTCACTGACAAGAACAAATGAACTTCTCTGCCCTGAAATAACCATTTTGTTAAGAGGTGTGCTGAGCATTCCAAGTCTTGATGAAATAGAATTGAAAACTGCACAGTCTCCATGATTGGAAGTACATAAATAAATAAAGATATGTTGACCTTATGCAGTGAGGTCACATCATTCACTTTCCATGGATCTTGAATGGTACCCAATAAAAGTAAATTTAAATAAGCTAACTAGAGCCCCTTCACACATATCAAATAAAAATTCAATTTATAAAGCAACCATTGGCAGATAATCTTCTCTGTGTGTCATAAGCCATGGGTGCTTCTCTCAGATAATGGCACACTGATTAGATCAGAAATTCTGGTCATGGTCACTCTCAATAAGCAGAATTAACAGTGTTCACCAGATGTGGTGGGCAACGCCAGATACACAGAAAAGCTGTTCCTAACTTAGGCTCGTCCAGGATAAGTTACTGAAAAAACGCAATGACTGTGCTGCATAGAAAGTGGTGCTTTCATTAGTAACTTTTCAATGGCATTTTGGTCATACATGTTTGCAGTGCCCTCCCCTCTTCCCTTTGCTTGGTTAGTTTGCAATTGTCTGTCACACCCAGATTGTGTCCCATCTCCTAAGGCAATTTATTCTGATTGCCTGAATTGAGAACAAGCAAGTGCTCATTTTATATTCTACTGCATACCTGTGGGCTGAATCCTCATGTTACTCTATACTGAGGTAACCTGTCTACCTCTCTTGAAAGGACAGGGTTTTCACCAGTGCTGTGCCGGCACCTAGGACTGTATCTATCATGTGCACAAAGAGGTCAACATCTGTTCACCACACATACCTCAGGTTTCACCACATTTTCCATAGTCTTCGATGGAGACTTGAAAGGAGATGCATTTCACAGTATTAGCATCCGGCCAGCCAGCATTCATTCAGTTAACAAACATCGGGGGCACGGAAGTTACAAAAGTGGACAAAGCAGAACAAGAATGTCCCCCAAAGGCTCAGGTATTTGAATACTTTGTCACCAGTTGGTGGAGCAGTTTTGGGAGGATTAGGAGGTGTGGCCTTGCTGGAGGAAGTGTGTCACTGGAGGCGGGCCTTTGAGAGCTTGAGGCCTCATTCTGCTTGTAATTTACACTCTTTCTGTTTCATGTTGATGATGTGAGCTCTCCTGCCACTGACTGACATGCTGTCCCTGTTATCAGGGACTTAAACCTCGGGAAAGCCAAAGTAAGGTCTTCTGTAAGTTGTGCCGATCATGGTGCTTTCTCTCGGCACCATGCAATGACGCTCCCTGCCCTCTCAGGAGCTGCAAATTTCAACCAAATACACACACTTGTTGTATTATAGAAGCTGGTCATAACTGCGGTGGAGAAAATCAAGAAGACTAGGAGGGGACAGGATAGTGTGTACCTGTAGTTTACACGGTGTGGTCATGCTCACTGACCAAGACCATCTGAACCCAGGCCTGAGAGGAGAAAGACTTGGCCACATCAGGAGGAGGAATGTTGTAGGTGGAGAGGAAAGCACCCACACACTGTTTCTGATGTCAGAAAGGACTGGTTTTCGGATTGTGTAGATGGTACAGCCCTTACAAGGGGTAACATAGTGGGAAATGAATTAAAAGATGTAACTCAGGGTTCAACCCATAGCTCAGTGGTAGAGTGTTGGCCTAACACATGCAAGGCTCTGGGTTCCACTCCCCCAGGAGAAGCAGCTGGGTTCAATGAGCACCAGAGAGCAACACCTTGGAGTGAATCATTTGTGTGATTTGTCTCACCATCAAGTATTGATTTCTTGCCTTAACAGAATGACTCCCATGACTGTGTGCCGTGGAGTTTGCCACGCTTGCTCCATTGCAATCAGAGTGAAGTCTGATGAATGTTCACTGTATAGTGACT
Source organism: Myodes glareolus (assembly GCF_982192425.1). NCBI lineage: Eukaryota > Metazoa > Chordata > Mammalia > Rodentia > Cricetidae > Myodes > Myodes glareolus. The sequence continues at coordinate 6,315,366 of NC_142030.1, forward strand.
CACATTGTTCCTTTATCTGAAGGAGCCTTCCACTCCTGTGTCCCTCTCGGCTCCACAGACAGGATTCAGGAGCAATCCCTTTTGTTCAGCAATTCTCCTCTTCCTTACTTAAACTCTAGAGCTGGAATCAGAAAGCCTGGGACTACAGTTTCCAAAACATGAACCGTGGCATTGCTCTTCCAATTTGTGACAGATCAGATAATTCTCTTTTTCTAAGTCGTGAGTGGAGGGATGACATGATTCACCCTTCAGGAGTTTTGTAAGAAACTGGATTATTAAAAAAAAGAATTTAAATGATACCTAGTGCATAGCAAATGCTAAAGAAATAGTTTTAGTATTTTGGATGTGTATTTAGTGCTTGACCACTGACTGAAACGCCTACACAATCAACAGGTCTATGTATCGAACTTGCTCAGGGAACTCTTCCCATTTAAATTTGCACTGTGGTCACTTGCACCTGTGCCCACTCTCGCACAGTATGTGTATTCCTTAAGATTCCCTGCAAACATGCTTTTATACCCAACACTTTATAACCTGTTGGAAGAAGGGGCTAGATGCTCCGTAATTGTTGGGAGTGAGAGCAACTGGTCCCCCATCATCCTTTTACAACATCGACAAAGCAAGACGGTCCATGGCAGGTGGCTCCATGTCCTCTCTCCCACCTAGGTGTCTCCAGTTAGATTTCCCAGGAAGTCTGTCTCTGAAATGCTTCATCTTCTAACAAGCCCAACTGTCTTCCAGACTGACTCAATCCCGGTGACCTTGCCTGTTTTACTTTTGATTTATTTTTGACTGCATGGCTGTTTGAGTGTTTCTGTGCACATGAATGAAGGCCAGAAGAAGGCATGAGATACCCTGGAACTAGAGTTGTGAACCACCCAAAGTAGATGCTGGGAACCATACTCTGGTCTTTTTCAAGAACAGCAAATACTTAACCTCTGAGCCATCTCTCCAGCCCCATAGACTGTTCATCTTGCACAGAACTCACGACTGGAGGGAGTGTGATGGCATTGAACTGCTGTGAACATCTTACTGCTAGAGACTTGCAGGTACGTTTGAACTTTATAGATTCCATCCATTAACATATGAAGTCCTTGGTAAACATCATGTGTCGAGTTCACCTTGTCACACCGTAGTCCTCTTCCTCTTTCCTTTGACATCAGGACTAGGACAGTACATCTTCGGAAACCAAATCCACTGTTCGGCATGCCTGATAGAATGGAGAATGGTGTTTAAGTAGCTTTCTAGAAGCTTCCTGAGTTGATGCTTTTGTTCCTGAGTCTCTTTGCTCACACATGTGCACCCTCACATTCTTCCGGGAACAAAGTCAAGGACCGCAGAGTTTTCTGAATCTGGGGTTAACATTACCAAGGGGATAATTCTCTTTGGGGCTATTGAGTACTGTTATGTTCATGTTTCTGAAACTGTCAATGATTGAGATGCTGTGTGTAAGAAAACACGGTGAATTCCTCTAGCATAACATGGTCCTGCTCTTAACAAACCACAATTTACTGAGAAAATTAGAAATGAAAACTCTTAAGTGAGTATAGAGCGCCACAATGTGGTTCCAGTAAGTAAGGGCACATAAGTGTTCATTCAATATCACATACAAAAGACACCCTCGAGGTAAGTGTCTAAGTCCTCTAGTTCTTACAATCTTTCCAACTCCTTCTCCATGAGGAACCCAGGACATCACACATGCTAAGTAGATGTTCAACCACCAAGACACGCCATCAGCCCCGCATCTGAGCCAGTGTGGACCACACCAGAGAGCGGTGGCGGGAATACAGACCACAATGTCCTTTTGATGAATTTTGGGTCAAGCAATGGCCTGGTCTGTTAGGTAGCAGTATTTTCGTGTATTTGGGCAAGCTTCTTCTCTGCTTCCCTGTGACAGACACTGACACCAGGTTGCAGGCCTATTTCCTGTGCTCCATACAGTTCATAGCAAGTTTGGTAGGCAGACAAGTATCACAAGTCCTCAGGCATTGAAACTGCACTCTCAGGAAGTGGAGAGATGCTCATAAGCAGCAAGCTTTGTGCTGAGGGTGAAGGGTAATGAGCAAACGGCCCAGTGAGTACCACTCAGAAAGGAGGAGCCAGACAAAGTTCACAGCCCAGACTGAGAGAGTTTTAGAATTGGGAAGTGGCTCTATGTAACATGTTGAGCAGACCACTCACTTTTAGGATCTGTTATATCTGTCTTAATGTTCCCTTCTCTTCCTATGTCTCTTCATGATCTCAGTAGGAAGGAAATAGGCTCTTTTCAGTCATGTCATGTCTATTTTTTGATAGAAAATGGTAGTTTAATTTTCAAAAACAAGGCTCAAAATATTGTAGTATAATCACATAATGTTATGTACTTATTCTCCGGTACATGATATATTCTGAATTTTGTCCCATTGGATAAATGAAGTTGCATTAAAAGGCAAACTCAAGAAGGAGGCACTGGTGTTGACAGAGATTTCCTGTCCTGCCTGGTCCTGCAGCCATTCAGTTCGAAAGAAATACACAGAGGTCTATGTTAATTATAAACTGATTGGCCTATTATCTCAGGCTTCTTATTAACTCTTTTTTTTCCAACTCAACTTTTAGGAAATTCTTATTAACTCTTACATCTTATATTAGCCCATAATTTTTGTCTGTGTTAGCTACATGGCTTGGTACCTTTTATTAGCGAGGTGTTCTCATCTTGCTTGCTCTGTATCTGGGTGATGACTGCAGACTGAACTCTTTCCTCTTCCCAGAATTCTCCTGTTCTTGTCACCCTGCCTCTACTTCCTGCCCGGCTACTGGCCAATCAGCCTTTTATTGAAATGATACAAGCGACAGGATAAAAGGTCATTGTCCCACAGCACACCGGTACATAGGAAGCCACTGATATTTTTTTCTGTTGGTTTTGTGTCCTGTCACTTCACTGAAAGTGTTTATCAGATCTAAAATTTTCTGACATCTATGGGCTCTTTAAATAAGCCCAATGCCAGCAAATAGAGGTAGTTGGGTTTCTTCCTTTCCAATTTTTATATTTTATATTTTTCTTGCCTTATTTCTCTAAGACTTTGAGCACTAGATAGGATAAGGGTGGAGAGAGTAACACTGTATCTCATTCCAGCTGCTATGGGAAATGCTCTCTGTTTTCCCCATTTAACATAATGTTAGCTACAGGTTTGTCACATTTAGCCTTTATTAAGTTGAAGTTGGTTCCATCTAAACCTCGTTTCTTTGAGTCTTTGAGTGTTAAGCTATGTTGAACTTTCTCAAATGCCTTTTCCAAACGCATTTCTATTTCTATTTCTCAAATAGCTTTTCAGCAGCTATGGAGATGATCTTTTGATTTCTGCCTGTAAGTCTATTAATATGGTATATTTATCGGTTTATGTGTATTGACCAAACTTTGTCTCCCTGTGATAAAACCAACTTGATCATAGCATATGACCTTCATGTGACCTTGAATTTGGTTTGCAAGTATTTTGTTGAGAATTTTGTTTATCTGATGATTTTCTATATTTGTTATTAGGGAAATTGGTCTAGAGGGGTGTGTGTGTGTGTGTGTGTGTGTGTGTGTGTGTGTGTGTTTCTTTCTCTTTTGTGGAACAGTTTACAAAATGTTGGTTCCTTTTAAGTCTAGTAGAGCTCAGGAGTGAACCCGGCCATAACTGGGCCTTTTTGTGTTGAGAAAAATTTAACTACTGTTCAGTTCTGTGCGTTATTTGAGGTATTTTAGCTGTTCGTGTCTTATAGCTTTAAATTTGGTAGTCATATGCATTTAGAATTTATTTCTTCTAGATTTTTTCCAACATGTAGGTTATATTTTAATGGAACCTCCTTTAGACAATAACCTTTAAGAGACTGTACCAGGTTGGGGCACAACCTTTTGGGTACCCAGAGAAAACCAACGGCCCACCCAGTGCTCTCTTGTTCCCCTGTTACACACCTGAGGTTGGACTCTTATTGCTGTTCTGTGAGTTTTCCCCCTTACAATAAAAATAATAACTGGAATCTTTTGGAGTTAGCTGGGGATTATTTGACTCACATCCTCACTCCCCTTTTCAGTAACATCTGGTGCCCCATTGTGGCTTGTGGGGACCAGTCCACTCCTCTTTTGGGACCCCTGCAGCAGCTGCATGGTACATTGGGCACTGACTCTCTCTGCTCACAGCTCCAGCCGGTGACTCGTGATCCACAGCTTCCGCTGGGCACTCCATATGCCAATGCCTCTTCAGCCAGGGATCACCGCAGCTCGCACAGTCGGAAACTCACACCGATCACTGAAAAAGTGCATGATGTCTAGACTGGATAAGCAGGATATAAGAAAAAAGACTGCCAAACTTTGCCAAGACAGGGTAAATGGTTCTGAAAATTTTCCTGCTGCTGAAAATGGTCTGTCAGTTACTCTAGATCTTAGCCAAAGTTGGTTGCTTCAAGATTGCAAATGAGACTTCGGGTGATTGCACAGGTAGCCAGTTGTCTCTGTCATATACTGCACATTTTGGAAGCTGCTTGATTGCACTTCCTGCCTACTCAAGTAATATTATCTCCCTTCTCAGGCCTTCAATGGGGTTAAAGATTAGAAAGTCATAGTTATCTTCTTATGTTTTAGCCAAGCCACTTCCAATGCAAAATTTAGACTCCTTAAGATAAAAGGTTTATTAAAATATTTAGCATATGTTCCTTGCTTAATAATGTTTATGTTAGCCGGGCGGTGGTGGCCCACGCCTTTAATCCCAGCACTCGGGAGGCAGAGGCAGGCGGATCTTTGTGAGTTCTAGGTCAGCCTGGTCTACAAGAGCTAGTTCCAGGACAGGCTCCAAAGCCACAGAGAAACCCTGTCTCAAAAAAACCAAAAAAAAAAAAATAATGTTTATATTGGTTGTAATACTAATTTTATTCTTGATATCTGTTCCTAGTGTATATAGTTTTGTATTGGGTTTGGAACACTCTTATTTAGACAAAAGGAAAAGGTGATGAGGAACCTCCATCAGCCAATGACCTTTATGAGGCTGGACCAGGTTAGAGTGTGACCTTTTGGGTACCCAGAGAAAACCACCGGCCTGCCCAGCACTCACTCTCTCTCTCTCTCTCTCTCTCTCTCTCTCTCTCTCTCTCTCTCTCTCTCTTTCCCACATTACACACCTGAGGTTGGACTTCTCATTCCTGTTCCATGAGTTTTCTCCTTACAATAAAAAGTAAAACTGGAATCTTTTGGACTTAGCTCGGGATTATTTGACTTTTGTCCTCACCCCCCCCCCTTTTCACTGACAATGTTTCAGAGTGTTACTGAATGATGTTCTGGCTTTTGCTAGAGTCTACTTATCAATTCTCCTTCATCTCTCATTTTATTAATTTGGGTTCTTTCCTTTGTCTGTCTGTCTGTCTTAGTCAGTGTTCAATTGCTGTGAAGAGACACCGTGACCTTGGCAACTCTTGTAGAAGAAGGCTTTTAATTGGGCTTGACTTACAGTTCAGAGGTTTAGTCCATTGTCATCGTGGTAGGGAGGTACTGCCATGACAACAGGCATGGTACTGGAGAAGCAGTTGAGGGTTCTACACCTGGATCACCAGGATCATTCCACTGGGCTTGGAATGAATTTTTTGAAGTCCCAAAGTCCTGGGACATACATCCTCCAACAAGGACACACCTGTTCATCCTTGCAAATAGCACCACTCCCTGGTGACCAAGCATTGAAATCTATGAGCTTATTGGGAGCCATTCTTGTTCAAACTACCAGACTCCAAATTGTTCATCCATCTGTCTGTCTGTCTGTCTATCTATCTATCTATCTATCTATCTAATTATTAATATAGATAGATAAATAGATTAAAATAAATATATTTATCCTCTCTTGGCTAGGGAGTTGGTGATCTTTTTATTCTTTACAAAAATACAACTTTTTATTTGGTTAGTTCTACAAGATCTACTGTGTTTCTATTTCATTTATTTCTGCCCTGGTCTTCATCACTTCACCTGGTTTGGGTTTCCCCTCTTGTTTTTCGATAGCTTTGAGGTTATTTGTTTTAGATCATTGCTTTATTTCCTTATTTGTGATCTCTCTAATGTTTTAGAGTAAGCAGTTATATATGTAAGCTTTCCTCTTGGACTGACTTGAGTGCTCCCAGAGGGTCTGGTAGGCAGTGTCCTCATTCTTACTTGACTCTAGGAAAGTACAAGTGACCTCCTGGGTTCTTTGGTGACTCACTGTTAATTCAGAAGTGTATTGTTCAATCTCCGAGTATTTGCATATCTGTGGGGAGGTTATCCTTGCTAGTTTTATTACACTGTGGTTTGGAAGTATATCCATCAGGCAACTCAGGCTCAGAAACACAGGACCTGCACATTCTTTCTCATCCCGGGGTCTCGGCATCTACTCTAGAAGGAAGTGGGGAGGGTGAAGGAATGACACACGTGATGTGAGACAGGGAATCCTGGGTGGGAAGGATACCGGTGACAAGGGGGCAGGAGATGTAGGAGAGGGACATGTGGAAAGATCAGGCAGAGCTACATATGTTCGAAATACCATAAAAGCTTGCCACTTTTAAGTTTAAAATGTTAAAGATGGATATAAAGCAATTTTTGGAAGAATGTTTCCATCTAGTGGTCAAGTTGAGAAATTCACGTAGGCGTGATCGTGTTTTCTAAAAATGTATGTTATAGTTTCCTGTCTACTAACTGTTATAATTTCTTTTTGTGCTCAGTTATCAGGCTTCCAAACAGTCTTCGTGTTATTTGGCCAGGTTCCCAAAGGAAGCAATTTCTCCGGGGACAAGCAAGTTGTGCATTTGTTAATCATTTGGTAAATCTTATCTCAGCTGACACTAACCCTCTGGGCAGATCCTCTTCCTTGCACGTGTGCCTGTCTGCACTTGGATACGTAAATAATGCTATGGACCCTTGACAACTGGGCAGTCAGCGTGAACTGTAAAACTCTGGCATATCTCCCAGCTCCATCTGCCACCCTGGTTCTAATACTCCACGCGTCCCCTCATGCTCCCTTTCAGGGAGAGCCTCGTTTCCTCTTAGGGGGTCACTTGTGTTTGAGCCATTTAACGTCATGTTCCGAGAGCTCCCAGAGCTGCATGTCCTTGTAGCTCACTCCTTCAGCGCTGTTCCCTAGCTCCTCCTCTATGACATTGTGTTTCATCCTCCACTCTCCTTGGCAATGGCATTTTTCCCCCACCAGTTTTGCTCTTATACCCAAATACAGGGCAAGTTCCCATGTATCATCTCTCAGTAATGCATTCTTGTTGGTCTCTTAAAGTACCATTCCCTGACCTTAGCTCATCCTGTTCCCTGTCAGTACCTCCTGGTCACCCAAGGCAGGTACCCATGACAGACCACGGAAATGTTTTATCCAAGTCCATCTTGGTGAACAAGTGACTTTTTTTGTTTTGTTTGTTTGTTTGTTTGACTGTTGATTTACATACAGAAGCATGAGTGAGAGTTTGCTTACTGGTGTTTGGGTGATTCTAAAACAGTTGCATCACCTAAGAGTTCCACCCAAGCACAGCCTTCCAGAGGCTGCATAAACAGAGCCCCCACTTCATCAACCCATACTCCTCCATACTCTAGTGCCTCTGGAGACTCTATGCAGCAGGAAGGGGTGCATGGAGGAACTTGTGTGACCAGACCATTGTGTCAGAAAGATATAACCCTGCCAAGAGCACCTTATAGTTCTGATTTCTGCCAGGGCTTTGCCTGGCTTGGGTCTCAAAATCCTGACAAAGGGCAGCAAGAGAATGAAGAAAATACAGACATAGAGAAGTTGAGATCAAGTGGTCTCTGATAGACAAGCTGCACCATCCATTTTATTATATACAACAGAACACAGAGACGGGGTTGTTGAATACAGCTAAACATGGAGGCAATTTTATTATATATATACCTGAGGAAGGAGGCAGGGTTATTAGACACAGGTGAACAAGGAGGCAGGTTTAGCTAATATGGGTAGGAGCAGGCTGTGGGGGGAGAAAGCTATGGTGGAATTTTCTGCACACACTGTCGACAATCCCATTCAGGAGTGGATATAGCTTTGTCACCCCTGCATCTAAGGCACTGGTCCTTGACACAGCCCCATGCATGTCAACAATATGCATGAACTCAGGGCTTCACTCACTCCCTACAGCTTTTAAAATCGCATTATATACTTGGGAGCTATTTTTTCTGTAATTGACTTATGGGTTGCTTTTCTGCCTGCCCTCATCACTAAGTTGTAAATTCACAGGCTCAAGATTTTATCTTTATCATGACTTTGTCCTACAGAACACCTGGTACATGCATAAACATATGTGCATGAAAGCTAGTAACAAGCAAGGAGACAGATGCTAAGGGAGGCACGAGTTTTCCCAGAAGGCTGGAATCACAGGAATGCAGAATTTTTATGGCAGAGGTGTTTACTCCTCAAATACTTTACAGACAAAGAAAATGGGTCTGGCAATGTCACAGTGGTGAGGAGCCGTATGAGAAACAAACTGTAGCGGATTCGGTTGAGAGCCCAGCCACCCCATCGGGGGTGTCATGAGTGGGAAGGCAGGAAAGACACAGAGGAAGTCGGTAGACACAGGAAGGTGTGAGGACCGGGGAAAACAGAGATGCTGAACACTGTAGTGGCAATAGGTAAGTAAAAGAAGACAACTGAAATATACCATGGTTGGGTAGATGGTTTAGTAAAGGCAAGTAAGAACAAAGGAACTAGAACAAAGTCCTCTCAATAGTCTGTAGGCAGAGTTTCCCTGTCCCACAGAGGCTCTCAAATAACTGACTTGGAAACTTAGCATAAATTATAAATACTCAGCAATAGCTCAGGTTTATTACTAACTAGTTCTAAAAACTTAACCCATTTATGTGCTGCCACGTGGCTCATGGCTTGTTACCTCATTTTGCATACATCCTGTTTCTTTGGCTGCTGTCTGACTGGCAACTCTTCTGACTCCATCCTTCTTCAATCCTTCATTCTCAGTTTGACTTTCCCACCTAACATTATCCTGTTCAACTATTGGCTAGTCAGCTTGTTTATTAAACCAACCATAGCAACATATAGTCACACAGAGGGTAGAAGAATTATTCCACAGCAATATACTTTTTCAGGTCCTCAGATACACTGTGTTCCTGACTACTCGGTATCTTTTCTCTGTTCCCCTGTCTGTCTGGCCCACCCTGTATCTCTGGTGTAGGAGGTCTTTCTGTGTATGTGTTGCTTTCATTGGTTAATGAATAAAGAAACTGCCTTGACCTTTTGATAGGGCAGAACTTACGTAGGCGAGGAAAACAGAACTGAATGCTGGGAGGAAGAAGGGCAGGGAGAGAGAAAAAGCATGGATCCTCCACCTGAGATGAACACCGGTTAGAATCTTTCCAGTAAGCCACAGCCATGTGGTGATACACAGATTAATAGAAATTGGTTTATTCAAGATGTGAAAATTAGTCAATAAGAGGCTAGAACTAATGGGCCAAGCAGTAATTAATTAATACAGTTTCTGTGTAGTTATTTCGGAACTAATCTATCTGGGACAAACAAGCGGGCCCTCTCCCTTGCAACATATCCCATCCACTCTCTTTTGTCAGAATCCTTCTCTTCCCTTATGTGGTTCAAATCACATGTCTTCTAGAGAGCAGCGACTGACTCTCACATTGAGATAACTGCCTTTAGGAGATGCAGAGGTCCCTGTGCTCACAGGTAAGCACTAGGAGAAATAGGAATGTCAAATACACAGGGATGTCTCTTCAAAGAGAGAGATGTAGAACCTGTTTTCCAGCCAGAAGGCTGGGAGTGGGTGTGGTTAATAGCCCGGTGACCTTTGCCCTATCTATGTGACTGAGACCTCACCAGATCTTTCCCCAAGTCCTTATGATGAGCTTGTTTTTCTCAGTCAGTCTCTGCAACCTATCCTTATGGAAGATGTCACATGTAGTTTACCAAGAATGTCTATGTAGTCATGTCTTAAGCTTTGCTGTTGAGTAACTATCACCAGGAAAATTGTTAACCAAATTGTGTTGTGCTTAAATATTCCTAAGATAAACTACTTGGAATCAGACTCTTGAAATCTGAAACATCAGCCACTGAATCATGTTGAACTGAATTTCCTTTCCAGAATGACACTCTGCTAGCCATGGTGTTTGCAGAGATCCCCACACCTGCCCCTTTAATGTATAACCTAAGCATCACAATAGTTCCTAAATTACTGTTGAAGCTACCTGTAGAGGACCGCAACCACATTCGCCATTGCAAGATGGCGCTGACATCCGGTTCCCCCGCCCGGTGAACAGGATAATGCGCATGTGTTGGCAAATTTCCAACGCTGTAGTCCCTGCCTCTCCCGAGGCGTCATCTGGGATGATGGGCAGCTGACCAATCTGACAGTGACACGTCCAAGGCGGGGACTGTTTCCTATATAAGGGCTGGGCTCGCCTCGCTCTGGGTCTCCGCCATGTCGGTTTATGCTCTCGCTCTCAAGAAGCATTAAAAGGCTGTTCTGCAGAAGGATCCTACATGCCCTGCATTGTTCTTGCTGGCGAGACAGTAGCGCGGGACATCTGGTGCCGAATCCCTCGGGACGCTGAGGGACCCTGACAACTGCTCGCACCGCCGGAGACCCCTTGGACACAAGGAGGATTCAGAACTGCAGGTCTGTATACTCAGAGAGATATGGCTTTTCCTGGATTTTTCGGTTTTGGGCTTGACTTGTTTCCGCATTGGGAAGGTTTCGTAGGGGCCTTGCTACCTCTTTTAGTAGTCCTCTTATTTTTCGCCAAAGACTGCTTAAAAGATGAATCCTGCCAGGCGGTTGCTGCAACAGAGGAAGTCCAGGATAGCATTTCAGAAACTGAGTACAGTGAGAGGTTAGGTGCGCGCACAGTCTCAAATAAGGAAAAAGGACCCTCCAGTGGTTTTAAGAAAATAAGAATGGGGGAGAAGACTGATTTACAAGGTCGAAAGATTTCTGGAACCAACAATAAGAAAAAAGGAAAGGACAGTAGTTTATATCCTCTGCAGGAGCTTGAAGCTCTGCAAATTGAAAGTGACCATGAAAGTGAGCATGAAAGTTCTGGCTCAGGAGAAGAGGTAGAAGAACTAGGTACAGAGGAGGAGGCAGAATTAACCAGCGGTAGGGCCATGAGGTCATCCCAAAGGGCCCATCCGCCTCCTTACGAGCTTCGCCCTCGCCCGACTGCCCCTTCAGCGCCTCCTTATGAGGAACACCTTGGGCCAAAGACTTTTTCATTTATCCCTGACAAGGTCAAGAGAAAGCTGCACCTGGCCTTCCCCGTTTACGAATGGGAAAATGGACGGGTGCATGCGCCTGTGGAGTACAACCAAATAAAAGAATTAGCAGAGTCAGTTAGAAAATATGGAGTGACCGCTAATTTCACATTAGCCCAATTGGACAGATTAGCCTTGAGTGCCATGACTCCGGCAGACTGGGAGACAGTTGCAAAAGCGTCGCTTGTCAGCATGGGTCAATATTTGGAGTGGAAAGCTCTGTGGCATGAGGCGGCCCAGGAACAGGCCAGAGCTAACGCTCAAGCCTTAACTCCAGAACAACAACAATGGACTTTTGACCTCCTGACTGGGCAAGGGCGCTTCACCGCTGCCCAGATAGACTACCCTTATGACGCCTACCGCCAGATAGCCAATACAGCTATAAGAGCATGGAAAGCTTTGTCTAAAAAGGGAGAAGGAAGCACCCCGCTCACCAAGATTATACAAGGGACTCAGGAGCCTTTTTCAGATTTTGTGGCTAGAATGACTGAGGCAGCAGGACGCATTTTTGGCGACACTGATATGGCCACGCCACTCATAGAGCAGCTTATTTTTGAGCAAGCTACGCAGGAGTGCCGTGCGGCCATAGCCCCCAGGAAAAATAAAGGATTACAGGACTGGCTCAGGGTCTGTAGAGAACTAGGAGGACCCCTGACGAATGCGGGTTTGGCTGCAGCCATCATGCAGTCACAAAAACACCCTTTTAAAGGGCCAGACAGAAGAGTTTGCTTTAAATGTGGGAAGCCAGGACATTTAAAAAAGGATTGTAGGTCATCAGAAAAGGAGAGAGCGCCTCCTACCCTCTGCTCACGCTGTGGCAAAGGTTATCATAGGACTGAGCTCTGCCGCTCCGTTAGGGATGTCAATGGCAAGATCCTCCCACCATTAGGAAACCCACAGACTGATCCAAAAAACGGGGGGGGGTGACGGGCCCTCGGTCCCAGGGCCCTCAGAAATATGGGAACAAGTTTGTCAGGGCAACGACCAAGGAACCCTCGGAGGCAGAACAAGAATGGACTTGTGTGCCTCCACCGACTTCCTATTGATGCCCCAAATGGGGGTGCAGCCTGTCCCTGTGCAGCTGCCTGAGCCTCTACCCCCTGGAAGCATGGGCCTGCTTTTAGGGCGTGGCTCGCTTACCCTGCAGGGACTGATTGTCCACCCAGGTCTTGTTGACAGTCAGCACACTGCTGAGATACAAGCCCTGTGCTCTTGTCCTAGTGGAGTTTTTTTCATCAGTAAAGGAGACAGGATAGCTCAGTTACTGTTTCTTCCGGCAGACACCCACCAGAGGCCGGGGAGTAAATTAATGGGGTCAACAGGACAGGATTCGGCCTACCTGGTTGTTAGCCTTCAAGATCGACCCAAACTGCCCCTTTGGGTGAATGGTAAATGCTTCGAAGGCATTTTAGACACTGGCGCGGACAAAAGTATTATCTCATCGCGCTGGTGGCCACAGTCCTGGCCTGTTACTGAGTCGTCTCATGCCCTACAGGGCTTGGGCTATAGTGCAAACCCCACCATTAGCTCCACCAGATTAACCTGGGAAACAGACGAAGGGCAGTCAGGATATTTTACACCATATGTCCTTCCCCTGCCAGTCAACTTATGGGGAAGAGATGTAATGCAGGGTATGGGATTGACCTTATCTAATGCATATTCATCTCAGGCCCAAGATATAATGTTAAGAATGGGCCATAGGCCAGGAAAGGGCTTGGGTCGCTCCGAGCAAGGAATACGGGAGTCAGTAAATCCTAAACCTAATATCAATAAACAGGGTCTGGGTTTTTCCTAGGCGCCACTGGGGCAGCACGGCCCATACCATGGAAAACAGAGACCCCAGTATGGGTTCCTCAGTGGCCACTTACCTCTGAAAAACTGGAGGCAGTGAATCAGCTAGTTAATGAGCAATTCGTTTTGGGGCACATAGAACCATCCACCTCTCCGTGGAATACACCCATTTTTGTCATTAAAAAAAAATCAGGAAGATGGCGCTTGTTGCATGACTTGAGAGCCATTAATGAACAAATGCATCTTTTTGGGCCTGTGCAGCGAGGACTCCCAGTGCTTTCAGCTTTACCCAAAAATTGGAGTCTAGTAATAATAGATATTAAGGATTGTTTTTTTTCTAATCCATTGCATCCTGCTGATAGGCCTCGCTTTGCTTTTACTGTTCCTTCAATTAATCATATAGAGCCTGATAAACGCTTTCAATGGAGAGTTTTGCCTCAGGGTATGGCCAATAGTCCAACAATTTGTCAGATGTTTGTGCAGGAGGCTCTTGAACCGCTTCGTGAACGTTTCCCACGTTTGCTTGTGATTCATTACATGGATGATGTACTCATGTGTCATGAGGACTTACAGGTCCTAAGGGAAGCCTACCCATTGCTCATTAAGAGTTTACAGCTATGGGGTCTTCAAATAGCTGCTGAGAAGGTCCAGATTGCAGACACTGGCCAATTCTTAGGTTCTGTTATTCTTCCTGAAAAGATTCTACCACAAAAAATAAAAATTTATAGGGACGATTTGCGAACATTAAATGATTTCCAAAAGTTGTTAGGAGATATTAATTGGCTGCGACCGTTTTTAAAAATCCCCTCTGCTGATTTGAAGCCATTGTTTGATATCTTGGAAGGGGATTCTCATATTACCTCCCCTCGGGCCTTGACGCCAGCAGCAGAAGAAGCCTTATTACTAGTGGAGGAATCCATTAAGGAGGCACAGCTGTGCCGTATTGATGAAACTCAACCATTTGTTCTATGTGTGTTTAAAACAAGAAAACTACCCACTGCTGTGTTATGGCAGGATGGACCGTGTTATGGCAGCATGCTTCTCCTAACAAAAGTATTGATTGGTATCCAGCTGCTATAGCTCAAATTGCCCTTAAAGGCCTTAAAATGTCTGTTAGTCATTTTGGTAAGCATCCAGTGGTTATGATAGTTCCCTATACCTCCTTTCAGATACAAACTTTGGCCGCCACCTCTGACGATTGGGCAATTTTGGTTACCACCTTTTCAGGAAAAATTGATAATCATTATCCCAAACACCCTCTGCTGCAGTTTGCTGCATATCATCCCATTGTGTTTCCCCGAGTTACATCTTCTGCCCCGCTAAAAGACGGAGTGATGGTGTATACAGATGGCTCCAAAAATGGTGTGGGAGCCTATGTTGTGGATTCTAAAATATATACAAAGAACTTTTCTGCCACCTCACCCCAGGTGGTGGAATGTATGGTGGTTTTAGAGGTTCTTCAAAAATTTCATTGTCCTCTTAATATTGTTTCTGATTCTGCCTATGTGGTTAATGCTGTTAAATTATTAGAGACCGCTGGAATTATAAAACCTACTAGTACAGTGGCAGCTCTTTTCCAGAGGATACAGGACTGTTTACTAAATAGGAGAGCTCCATTTTTTATCACACACATAAGAGCACATTCGGGGCTCCCGGGCCCCATGAGTTTAGGTAATGATCTGGCTGATCGTGCTACGCAGCTTGCTGCGGTAGCTCTTGCCTCCCCGTTACAGACCGCTAAAACCTTTCATGATAATTTTCATGTTACAGCTGAAACCCTGCGTAAACGTTTTTCTCTTACCAGAAAGGAGGCTTGTGATATTGTAACCCAATGTCACAATTGTTGCCAGTTTCTCCCTGTCAGACACACTGGCGTAAACCCCAGAGGGATTGTGCCTTTGCAAATATGGCAGATGGATGTGACTCATATCACTGCCTTTGGAAAACTTCAGTATGTGCATGTGTCAATTGACACATGCTCTGGTGTTATTCATGCCACACCACTTACAGGAGAAAAAACCTCTTATGTCATTCAACATTGTCTTGAGGCATGGAGTGCTTGGGGCAAGCCCACATCTTTAAAGACGGATAATGGGCCTGCCTATACTTCTCAAAAGTTTAAACAATTTTGTGCACAGATGCAAGTCACACACATTACAGGCCTGCCTTATAACCCCCAGGGGCAAGGTATTGTAGAACGAGCACATCGCACACTCAAATCTTATCTACTTAAACAAAAAGGGGGAATATTGAAGGAATTACCCCCGACACCAAGAGTAGCCATTGCCATGGCTCTGTTCACTATAAATTTTTTAAATCTGGACAATAATGGCCAGAATGCTGCAACACGACATAGTTCGGATCCGCAGCGGCCTAAGGATTTGGTTATATGGAAAGATGTGTTTTCTAATGAATGGAAAGGCCCGGATCCCATCCTATTGAGATCCAGGGGAGCTGTTTGTGTGTTCCCACAGGACCAGGAAAATCCATTCTGGGTGCCAGAAAGACTGACCCGAACGGTGAGGGGTGACCCACAACACGCGGACTCGCCTGAAGATTTGGCTTCTGTTCCTCCTACCATTTTGCGGATGGATGACAACGGTTACGAAGGAGCAGCAATGGGGGATACTCTCAGCCTTCCTGAAGCCGACACCAGTCAGCCATAGAGTGGCAGTGTTTCCTCGTTTTTTTGTTTTTTTTTTATTTTTATTTTACAACCAATAAGACTCTGGGGCTCCCCTACCTTCTATTTATAAGCTTATTGGGTGGGGGTGGGAATGTTTGGAACAGCCCTATGCTGAGGATCAGTGTTTCTCCTCTGGATGGTCTGCTGACTCAAATCCCAAAGTCGTAGGGACAAAGTGTGGTTATTGCACAAGCGCTGGCTGCCCTGGAACAGGGAACCTCTACTGATGTGGTTATCTATGCTGAAGCAGTAAGGTTTATGCCAACCAGCTCCTGCACCCCTAGGACACCTCTGTCCATTGCACAGGGTGGAGTGCTTGGCTTAGCTAGCCCTGAAGGTTGTCGAGCTAAAGAGCATCGCACAGAGAATGGCCCTCTCTGAGAGATATGTTGCCCTGCATAAGGGTTTCCTGCCGTATATTCCCTTTCCCAGAAAAATGGCAGAGGGCAGGCCGGATAAGTTCCAGGTGTCATGAACCTAGGGGCAGATTCCATGCAAGCCCATTATAATGTTTTCCACTTTGGGAAGTGCGACCTCTATCTCTGCCTTCTGAGGGAGTTGCCTTTCTGCAAAGAAGTGAAAAAAGGGGGAGATGTAGAGGACCGCAACCACATTCGCCATTGCAAGATGGCGCTGACATCCGGTTCCCCCGCCCGGTGAACAAGATAATGCGCATGTGTTGGCAAATTTCCAACGCTGTAGTCCCTGCCTCTCCCGAGGCGTCATCTGGGATGATGGGCAGCTGACCAATCTGACAGTGACACGTCCAAGGCGGGGACTGTTTCCTATATAAGAGCTGGGCTCGCCTCGCTCTGGGTCTCCGCCATGTCGGTTTATGCTCTCGCTCTCAAGAAGCATTAAAAGGCTGTTCTGCAGAAGGATCCTACGTGCCCTGCGTTGTTCTTGCTGGCGGGACAGTAGCGCGGGACAGCTACCTTCTCAAATTCACATCTATAAAATGCTAGCAAATGAGTGTACATTCACTGGAGGGTTCTTGGAAGAGATGGAAGAGATGGTACTGGCAACCAAACTACTCCAGAATAAAGTGTGTCTACCAGTGCTGTGCATCTGAACACCACACACACACACACACACACACACACACACACACACCATGCACACAGGGAAGAGGGTGGTATCTGAAGCCCACAGGAAGAGCAAGGTTATGATAATAATATCATATTTCTTTATAGTTGATTCCCTAATGCACGTCTTCATCAGTTTTTTTACCTGATGTAACAGCTGCCGAGCAAGAGACTCCACCCCTCTTTCTTTCACTTACCGACTTTTTCTAAACCCCAAGTTTCCCACCAAATAAATATCGGTCTTGCCAAACCTATAATTAAAGAGATGTCGACAATTTCCAGCATCTAGAATAGTGAGTCAAAGTGTCAGCTTGGCAGATAAGGTCCTGTGCATTACACCTTGCCCTCCTTTCTGTTTCTCTCTGTTTATCCACCCTTGACTCTGTCTTCCAGCGTTGCCCCTGGCAACAGTGTCAATCATCCTTCCTTCTCAGTTCCCCAGCTACACAATGGCCTCTCCCAGACACGGCTTTATGCTCTGAGCAGCCTCTTTGGTAAGCAAATCCTTCATATTCATTCTTAAAGAGAAGTTTGGCTGTTCACTCAACACTCCCCAGACAACATCACAGGCTCCTCTCCGTTTCCACTGTCCATCCTAATTCACCTTGTGAAACAGTTGCAATTTATAAAGAACCTTTGAGTTTCTGAGCTCAGCTTCTGAACTCCTCTACAGGTTGTGCAACTGAAGGTGGAAGTCAGGAAAACTCTGGCAGCATTAGAATGTTTCTGAATGTACAGTGACAAAAAAATTCTATCCAAAAATCAATCACATAACAAGTTGGGGTGTGTGTGTGTGTGTGTGTGTGTGAGTATGTGTGACAGTGCTCTCCTGCGTTGCTCTGTGTGACTTCACTGTGGCCTAGATTCTAAACATACAGATCAAGCACACACACTTTGTAAGGCTCGTGAAGTCATGGAACCCAACAGGGAGAAATGCTGCCCAAAACATGACGGTTCAGACTGGACACTCATGTGTGGTGAGCTACAGTGTTTCTACTGCTCCCCGCAACTTCTTCTCTCACAGAAACACAATAGTATGACGTAGACACGTAGACGTCCAGAGTTTCCCTATTGCTGCTCCTTAGTCTGGACGAGGCTAGAAGGCCCAGGCACCAACCTGTGTGAGACTGCTTCATCTCAAACTGTAGTTTGAGTTGCTCTCTTGAGATTCATAAAAGGTCAACCGGTGAATGTTGTACCTCATGACTTGGAAAATGGCCCTGCATATGCTTCTGCTGTTTTGTACTTTATCTTTACATGCAGCAGCCTTCTCAGTATGGACCATAGCAAAACCAAAACATAACACGGCTGAAAAACATCAGAGGTGCCATGTAGTCTCCAATAATCAACCAATATCCAATTATGCACGTAAAAATCAGCAGAGACATCCTTCTCAGTATACAAATGGCAAAATTATCTTTACCAAAGAAATGCCTTGTAGTAAATTTCTATCATGATTTTTTTAAACTTGGATTGGTGATTACTGGTGGAGGGGGCACCCAGGCCTCTGTGTACATGTGGTGCAGAGAGGACAGGGGATGGAGTCAGTTCTCTTTCACCTTCACCTGGGTTCTGAAAGTAAGATTCAGGTACAAATCTTGGGTAGTAAGTATCTTAACCCATTGAGCCATCTCACTCTTCTCTTTCTGACTTATCAATAAATATTTTTACTTGTATACTATTTCACATATGCATTTGCACAAGGGCTAAAGGATCAGGTCATGAAAGGGAGATGTTTAAGAAGCTCTGCTTCTTGTGTGCTTAATGAATGACACATGTGTTCAGTAATGTACAGTTATGTGCCATCCAGGTTAGCAGGAGCTTGGAATTGGCCTCCAGAGTAATGGAAACACATGAAGGAAAGATGTTTCTGCCTGTGGTAAGGATTTGTCTCAAAACTAAAGCTCTCAGTTAGAGCCTCCTATCTGTCCCCCTTTGCCCTTCACTTTGCTTCTCTTTCCATGCCTCTCTCAGCTTTGGATTCTGGACTTTTGAACACTTCTTTTCCCTAGTTAGTTCTTCTGAACGTCCTTCTGTATGCTTGATGGTTCACTGTTAGACTGCCCTCTGATTCCTCCGAGTGGCACCAAATAGGACTCAAACCACTTTGCCCAGGGTCAACCGATCCCTGACCAGTGCAGACGGACTTCCTTCACCTCAGGACACATAGGCAGACGGGACAGAATGGCTGGCTCTGTCCATTCCAGCCTCACGGAATGTTCTAGATAAGTTACAAGAAGGGTAGTAAATGGAAGAATATGGAGTTTTACACTTTTTCTACCCCTCAGTGCCTCGCAACTTCAGCAGCATGCTTACCTCCACAGAAGAGAGGGGGTCTGTCTTTCTGTGCCCCTCCTGAGAAAGAAAACAGTTCAATTGCAGCCATCCCTGTTGGTCATGTTGCATAGGAAGGAGCTAGGATCCTCCAGTGTGGAGAAAGACCGAGCAGGACAAGTCCAGAGCTTGACCCTGCATGGCCTCCTGACCCTGCATGACCTCCTGACCCTGCATGACCTCCTTTTGGCCTAGAGCAGGAAAGGCCGCTTCCCATTCCCAGTTCTGCCCTGACCTTTAAAGGGAAAATATCTCAACAGCAGAACCAGAACAATGTGGACACTGTGAGCTTGTGGTTTTTGTGTATCAAATGGAACACAGAGAGACTTTGTTGAATGTTCTGCCTCTTAGAATTCTGAATCACTGTCCATTGTCTCATAAATATGACTAATTTGATCAACGGCAGGAGAATAATTTTTCTCTTTGAACAGAAAATTCTCTTAGTGATACCTTGTGTGTGTGTTTTTTTTTCTTCTGTAAAAGTAAAACTTTTAATTTCTGACCTAGGATTTCTTCTAGATTGCCCAAAGTTGCCCTGTCCTATACTGTAGACCTACGCTGGTTACCCTGAAATAGTATTTAATAATTAAATAAATTAAAGAACAGAAAGTCACTCAAGAGATGTAGACTATCATCCTGGGGATTTTTCCCCCCTGGGGATTTTTAAGTTAAATCCCATTTTAGTTCTGCCTACACATAAGAGATAAAGAGCCCTAAGATACTGATGCTCCTATTCTAATGAGGAAAAGCCAAATAGTTATTTCCTTTTTGAAAAAGATTTATTTTGGTTTTTTATTATGTGCATGTGTACATGTTGGGGTGTGTGTTGGAGAGAGTTCCACTTGTTCTTCCCAGCTGCCCGGCAAGTTTAGTCCTGAAATAATCACACAGAAACTGTATCAATTAAATTACTGCTTGGCCCATAAACTCTAGCTTCTTATTGGCTAACTCTTACATCTCAATTTAACCCATCTCCATTAATCTGCTGGTCGTAGCCTACCAGCAAAGTTTCAGCATGTCTATCTCCGGCGGCTCCCATGGTGTCTCTCCCACTCTGCCTTCTTTCTCCCAGCATTCAGTCCACGAAACCAGAAGAGGGCCAGGATCCCCTGACGCTGGAGTCACAGGTGGCAGTGAGCTGCCTGATATGGGCACGGGCACCCTGACCAGGGTCCTCTGTGAGAACAGTGTGACTTGTGAGCTGTCTCAGCAGTTACTGCCTTTTCAAGAGTCCACCAGGGCCCAGACTACCAAGAAACAAGGAAAGCTGTCTCTGTGAGAGTGGCAGTTCCTCTGGGGTTGGGGTGTTTCACCTTTGGTGCAGCCGGGGTGCCCCTCAAAGAGCAGCCACAAAGGAAGCAGTTGAAGTACAAGCAAAGGCTGGGCAAGGGGAAAGAAGACAATTCATAGTTTCTAGGAACTCGAAAGTTCTCACCAGCCGGCAAGTCCTTTCATCTGGGCCTCTAATAAATGGCTTTAATACATACTGAGATGTGATGGCTTGTTTTTTGGCTGTCAACCCAACTGGATCCGGAATCAACTAAAATGCAAGCCACTGGATGCCCCTGTAAAAGACTTTCTAGATGAAATCATTCAAAGTGGGAAGACTTTGGATGTGAATGATAGTGTCTGGTGGCAGCCCAAAAAAAAGACATAGTGGGAAGAATTTGCTTCTCCGCCTGCTTCTTCGCACTGCTGGCAACCTCACCTACCCTGCAGCTGCTGCATTTCATCACTGATTTCCAACCAGACTGAACCAGAAGTTCTCCAGGAACCCTCTCGGCCCCCAGTGTCAGGGATCTGATGAGCCTGCTGGGCTTGTAGGGTAAGCTACCAGCAGCTGGACCCCTCCAATAGAGACAGCTATTATTGAACTACCTAGACAGTATCATGTAAGCCAAAATAAATCTTTGCTTTTCTAGGCACTCTCTGGAAGGAGCCAGAAACCTTCCCTCGGCCTCCAGGCCTGAGGAAAAGATCTACAGATTCTTGGGGAGGCAGGTGAGCTTTGCTTTTCAGAGGGCAGAGCCCAGTTAATGCTGGCCGAGCTAGCTGGAGGAAAGAGGTTAGGAGACCAGGCTGCTCACAGTTTGCATGGTATGTTTGTTTTTCATGAACATATTCTGGTTTTACTCTGAAGTACCAGGCTCAGAACTCACTCCTAAAGGCATGCCATAGGAAACAAAATTTTCGTTCCTTAAAGAAGGTCACAGACTCGTTCCCGCCTTCCTGTAAGAAGAAGACTGTCGGGAACTCCCTGATCTGTTTGTCTAAGTAAGACTCTCCCTGTTTTTTGCTGTGAAGAGGTACCAAGACCACAGCAACTCTTACAAAGAAACATGTTTAACTGAGTGGCTTACAGTTCAGAGGCTTAGTCCATTGTCATCATGGTGGGAAGCAAGGCAGCATGCAGGCAGTCACAGTGCTAGAGAAGGAGCTGAGAGTTTTTGCATCTTGACCCAACGCTCTGAGATGCTGGTCTTGGCTTGAACATATATAAGACCTCAAAACCCGCCTCCACAGTGACACACTTTCCTCAACAAGGTCACACCTAATAGTGCCACTTCCAATGAGCATATGGGGGCCAATTACATTCAAACTACCACAGACCCATTCCAGAAGAGTCCTGCTCCACACTCTGGAGGAAATAATGCTCTATGTAGAGACTAAGGGGAATCTGAAACATCCAGCCTGCGAGCGTTGTGTAGCACATTTTAATTCGGTCTCATTCAGACATCATTGCCTATGCCTGAGCCATGCTCATACAATGAAATCCTCATCAATCTCAGTGGACAATGTTCAGAGAATTCCCCAGTAGTAGAGCACATGGAAGGCATTTGGGGCCCTCTTGGAGGGCATGGAAGTGTCACGCCCCTTCCTGTGTGTTGGGAGAATCTTTTTGTATACTGTGTGAAGATGTATCTCTGTCCCTCCTCACCTACCTAAGACACCTTCTGATTGATTTAATAAAGAGCTGAATGGCCAACAGTTAGGCAGGAGAGGATAGGTGGGACTTCCAGGGAGAGATAGGAATTCTGGGAAGTGATCTGAGGTGTGGGAGTTCACCAGCCAGATGCAGAGGAAGTCAGTATGGAGGAGAGGTAGGGAACAAACCTTGGGGCAGGATGTAGATTAATATAAACATGTTAATTTGACTTTTAAGAGCTAGTTGGGAACAAGCCTAAGCTAAAGCCAAGCTTTCATAATCAATCAAAGTCTCTGTGTCATTAGTCAAGAGCTGGTGGTCCAAAGGAAGACTAGTTATATCTGTGCCTGATGCAACATTTTATTGGTGTCCTTGTAACCAGCAAGCATATTTCCCTAAACTCTGTGAGCCAGTTATCTTAATCACCTCTCTAATGCTATAACAAATACATGTGATTGTTGACTTGTAAAGAGAAAGATTGACTTTTGCCTAGAGTTTATTTCCTGTCTGAAACTATTCATCTCATAGCTAGTAAGTGAAGAAAAGGAAGGAGATTAACCAATCTTCCTTGAGACTGTCCCCCCCATGGACCGAACTATCCACCTTTGCACCCTACCTTTGCAAATTTACACCTCCCACCCATAATACTAAGCTTTCAAAAAAGCCTTTATTCTATGAGGTTGAAGGAGACATTCAAGATCAAATCTATAGCATTATACAGTCAAAATAATCAAATTCAAGGAAGCAACATTTGTGGGAACCCCATGTATAGTTCATTAGTCAGTATGTTAATTAACCTTTGCACCATCTGAATAGTTGACACCAACACCTGAAGGGGGAAGGTTTGTTTGGGCTCCCACTTTAAGAGGATTTTAGTTCATCGTGATGAAAAGACATGCTGAAACTTTTCCATGAATAACGACAGTTGTGTATGGTGGAGGCTCTTCAAATGATGGTCCACCAGGAAGCAGACAGTAAGGCAAGAACTATGGACCAAAGCTCTATGCCTAGTCACCTACTTTTGATAGCTGAGCCAGAACTTCCCTGGTAGCACTATCAGCCGGGGACAGAGTGTCAGAAGAGAGATGTGGGAGAGACATGATAGATTTGTGCACAACGGCACCTGTGAGCTGATGTCTGTCCAACCATTACCACTGCGTGCGAAATGAGCTTCTGTCCTCAAGTTGGGAGTGATTCAGAATGCATGGGACCACGAGGTTTTTAGTTATCCCTTGAGTCACTAGAATGGTTAATAGGAACGGTCACCTCTGTTGAGAAGGACTGGAAAGCTATAATGATATTTAAATTGTTTGGTGTGCTAATCATTACTTTATGTCTGACACAACTAAGTGCTAACTGATGACTTCTTATTCCATCAGGCAGAAAATACCATGCAGATCAAAACCACTACAGCCTACCACTCGCCGTATATTTGGGAGGAATTTTCACTGTAAGTTATCTGTAAAACGAGTATCCATAAATTATTAAAAATCTCAAAAGGGACACAGAGAGAGGGGGGAGAGAAAGAGAGAAAGAAAGAGAGAGAGGAGGACTCAGCATTCAAGAGCACGTGTTGCTCTTGCAGACGACCCAGATTCAATTCCCAGTATCCACATGGTAACTCACAACTCTCTGTATCTCTAGTTCCAGGGGGATCTAATGTCTTTTTCTGTCTTTCATAGATACTAGCACTGAACACATACAGTGCACATATATGCATGTAAGCAATAGACCCATAAGCATAAGATAGAAATAAATATTTTTAAAACAGCATTACTAATCATATTATGATTACTTATAAATAGGGAGGAAGCCTAGAAAATTATGTGAGCAAAAAATAAGTAGGATATGATGTGTGAAAAATGGTTTCTAGTAATATTTTCCTCTGTGTCCAGTATCTCTTAAAACGATGGTCTTGGCCACGTAGAATAAAGAATCTATGAAATTTGATATCCAAATTCTGTTTATCAATGGTATTCACTTTCAAGCAGGCTGACACTTTGGTTTATCTGTTAGCAAAAACATGTGTTTTATTTACTTCTTCTGTTTAGTCAGACTTAAAATTTTTGGCAGAGAAAAAAAAACCAAGCAAAACTTCAAATGTGTCTTATTATTTGCTTTAAATCTTAATCATAGAATTAAATACGTTCTCAAAATTTTACATTTTCACAGTTGTACAGATTCCACGCCAAACTGAGCATGACAGTGTTAATCTTTGCTCTTTTGCTTAAGCTGCCAGCACCACACACAGCTTTGGAAACATCCGTTAAAAAGATGTGTTATCTCTGAAATAATAAAATTTGTTGCTACTTCACCCAAGAATGTGATAGCACACCAATGCATTCTTGTGTGGTAATCAGGGGATCTTATCCACCACAGAGACTGTGGTGGTCTGGATGAGAATGACCCCTATAGACTCATAGATTTGAATGCTTGGTTTTTTTGGGAAGGGTTAGAAGGTGTGGCTTCATTAGAGGGTGTATAACAGGAGTGGGGTGAACTTGGAGGTTTCAAAAGCCCCAGTCCCCCTCTCTCTGACTCCAATCAGGGTATAAGTTCACATCTACTGCTCCAGGGCCATGCCGGTCTGCTTCCAGCCATGACAGCCATGGAGTCACCTTCTGAAACTGCACGCAATATTCCTATTAAATGTTTCCTTTTATTAGCCATCTTGGTCATGGTGTCTCTTCACAGCAATAGGAAGGTCATTAAGACAGAGCTGATTCAGCATTTGGACATGTGTAGGCATAATGTCACACTTTGAACACTTGGAAGATTCTTTTGGATTCTTCTTCATTTTCCAGTTCTTTTAAATGATGTGGTTTGGGTCAATGGTTTTCAGAGCATT
Source organism: Myodes glareolus (assembly GCF_982192425.1). NCBI lineage: Eukaryota > Metazoa > Chordata > Mammalia > Rodentia > Cricetidae > Myodes > Myodes glareolus. The sequence continues at coordinate 6,340,291 of NC_142030.1, forward strand.
TTGGTAAATTAATGTGTTGAGTTTTCGTGAAATTCAATATGCAGAGTCTGTACTTCACTCCTTGCTGTGACCAGTATGTGACAGGAAGCAATTTAAGGAAGGAAAGGGTTATTTTGTCTTATAGTTTGAAGGGCTACAGTGTATCTTGGAGGGGAGGACATGGCAAAGGCACAGGATGGTGGCTGCATGTGCAGTAGCACTCCACACTTCACATCTTGAAGGAAAAGGAAGCAGGGAGAAGGCAGGCAGTGGGGTTGGACTGTACAATCTCAAGGCCCACCCCCAGTGCTCCATTTCCTACAAGTTTCCATAGCTCATTGTAGTAGAAGACTGATTGTTCATTTCCTGGCTGCCCAGACTCCTGAAATAACCACACAGAAACTGTATTAATTAAATCACTGCTTGGCTAATCACTATAGCATATTCCTAGCAAGCTCTTACATATTAAATTAACCCATTTCTATTATTTTATATTTTACCATGAGGTTCATGGCCTACTGGTGCAAGGTTCTGTCCCGGCATCTGTCTCTGGCGGGGCTACATGGCTTCTCCTGACTCCTCCTTCTTTCTCCCAGCATTCAGTTTAGTTTTCCCCACCTACCTCTATTCTGCCCAGGCAGGCCCAAGACAGTTCCTTTATTAGCCAATGGTATTCACAGCATACAGAGGGAATCCCATATCAACTCATGGGTTCACAGCCTTACAAAATTGCAACACTAGCTTTGGGAGCGGGACATGGCAGCGGCATGTTCAAATGCCATGAGCCTGTGGAAACATTTCTTTGTCATACCACAGCTTTTGAAAGACCGTTATTGATTGCCAGTAGGAGACTAATCCATGTCGTTAATGTTCTTATCTGCTTCTTCCTTTGCCTATTTCTGGTTCTGAATAATGAAAGCTACCTCTCTGTATGAACATTTTCATATTACTCCTTCAATTAAAGGCAGTGTCCTGGATAGTTTTATGCCAACTTGACATAGCTAGAGTCATCTAAGAGGAAGGAGCCTCAATTGCAGAAATGTCTCTATAAGATCGGCTGTAGGGAGGCCTACAGGGCATTTTCTAACTTAGTGATTGATGTGGATGGGAGAGCCCAGCCTATTGTGAGTGGTGCCATCCCTGGGCTGGTGGTGCTGGGTTCTCTGAGAAAGCAGCAAGGCAGCGGAAGAAACACTCCTCCATGTCCTCCGCATCAGCTCCTGCCTCCAAGATCCTGTCCTGTTTGAGTTCCTGTCTTGACTTCCTCCAGTGAGTCAAATAAACCCTTTCCTCCCCAGGTTGCTTTTGGCTGTGGTGTTTCATCATTGCAATAGTAACCTAGACTAAGACAGGCAGCTTTCTTCCCAGCAGCCTCTACCAAAGGGTCTACCTCGAAGCTCATTCTTTCCCTCTGTATCCATTCTAGAGCATTGTCTAGAACACGATCCTTCTTCCACATCACAGCATTTTAAACTTTTATACTTCGTGAATTTCATACATGAATACAATGAAATCTGATCAGCACTATTCTCCTTTCCCCCTTGCCAGTTGTTTGTAACTTTTAGCAAGTTTTGGGGGTGATTTTAAACCTCGGTCTTCTATTTTCAAAGTGGTCCTAGGGCCGATCGGTAAAGTGTTCTGCACGTATGAAATTCTGGTTCAGTCCCTACTACTTCCAGTAAAACAGGAATACATACATACATATATGTGAACCCATAGTAAACCCACAATTAGCACAGATTAACTTCAGTCTTGTCATCATTAGCAGCTAGAGTACACTGCCATAGAAGACTTTAAAAGTATGATTTTGGGGATGGGCATTTAGGCCAGTGGTGCCTAGCAAGCATAAAGCCCTGGTTTGGGACTGCAGTACATAATGCTGAGAGCAAAAAATCCGAATCAGTAAACAAAAAATGATGTGTATCTGCATTCTAGAAACACATTGCCAGACATGGGTGTTTTGCTTTCTCTTGTTCTGAGCAGTGGCGGCATGGAAGTTCTGGACTTTGCAGGTAATGAACTGTAAAGTGTTCAGAGTCTTAACTTTGCACTGAATGTGCACACTTGCATGAGACATCAGCCCGAACAACTGTTAAGCCTCCTTCGCTCTAGACCGGCCGGCCCTGACCCGCCCACCGCCTGGAGCTCCTCCTTCTTTCAGGCCCCGCCCACTTCGTAGCCGGCGCTGTGCCGTTTTGTCCCACGCGGCGAGCCGTCCTCCCGACGGCTGTGGCGGCCGCCATGGAGGCGAGTGAGCCCTGAGGAGAGGCCGGGCTGGGCCGGCGGCCTGCAGCCGCGAGAGGCGGAAGCCGGGGGCACTCAGCGGGGAAGGCGGGTGCGAGCCGGGACGCCGCGGGGAGGCTCGGCGTTCCGTGTGTGCTCCGGCCAGCGACCCGCCGCTCCTGGCTTCTGCCCCGGCTCCGGCCGCAGACATGGCGGGCGGGCACTGCGGCGGTTTCGCCGCGGCGGCGGCCAGCAGCGGGGAGATAGTGCAGCTGAACGTAGGGGGGACCAGGTGAGCAGGCGGCCGCGCGGGGTGGGGTGGGGCGGGATAAGCCCAGGTGGGATACACGCTGCAGCGGGGACGCTGTCTGCAAGTCCAGGTGGGGTGCCAGCTGCTGGCAGGGCGGCGTCTTCACGGCGACTAGATGGGGCGCTCGCTGCAGCCTGGGAGGCGTCTGCAGGGCCAGGTGGGGTGCTCGCTGCAGCTTGGGCGACGTTTGCACGGCCAGGTGGGACACCCTCTGCAGCCTGGGAGGCGTCTGCATGGCCATGTGGGGTACCCTCTGCAGCCTGGGCGACGTCTCCACGGCCAGGTGGGACACCCTCTGCAGCCTGGGCGACGTCTGCACGGCCATGTGGGGTACCCTCTGCAGCCTGGGAGGCGTCTGCACGGCCATGTGGGGTACCCGCTGCTGGCAGGCCTGCATCTTCACGACTAGATGGGCCGCCTGCTGCAGGCAGGGCGGCATCTTCATGGCCAGATGGGGTACCCGCTGCAGGTGGGGACGCGTTTGCATGTTCCAAGCAGCCCCGCCCATTCCTCAGAATCTGGTCCCGAGTGAGTGCACAGACTGTTAGAACGCAGTCTTCTTTATTCCTTCTGGTTCCTGAGTGTCGGGCTAGAAGAACTCAGTGACTCACTGGGCCTGCCTGAGCGAGTGACTCCCGGCCTCCCGCCTGCTAAGTGAGCGAGCTGACACCGAGCTCTGAGCATTCCTGCAGGTTGTAGTCTCAGGTGAAGCCTGGTCTGGGGCTTGAACTGTTGCTTAGGAGCAGGCTTCCCTTTCTCTAGGTTTACCTAGCTGTGGGCTTGGCTTCTGCAAGGGACCTCGTGCGCCTTTGAAAGCCTGCTTCGGTAGGGACTGTGTGATACAAATGTCAGTGCATGCATGGTTTGAGGTAGATCAACATTGCTGTTTATTTCCAGTTTCTCTTGGTGCATGGACAAGGGTCTGTCTGTTCCACTTGTAGAGGAGCATGTCCAAAAAGAAAAAAAAAACAACCTGGCTTGTGAGTACCTTAGGTGTTGGCAAGAGAAAACTAGCTGGACTGTCTTATCCTCTCTTAGGCCCTCTACTTCCATCCTGTGCCTTTTATTAAGTTGTAAAACAAAAACACCTCCCCCAAAAAACAACAACCAAATCCATTTTTGTAGGTTCGCCATGACTTACACATTCCTCTTCTCAGGAAAGGGTTATGTGTCGGCACTAGTTGAGGGGAGCACGGATTTTAGGCACATAAGGACATAGGGAGTGGGGTACTCTGTAAGACTTTAATTATGTGACACTTGTTTATTTCAAACTACAGATTAGCAGCAGTGGATACAGTGCCGTGACCCTCTGGGTGCTGGAGAAGTCTGGGCTAGAATTGTCTTCCTGCTCTCTCACCTTTTCCTTCCAAAGCAGAGTGTGAACAGGTGAAACTGTTGCACCTCTGCCGCATTGTGTACGTGCCAGGTCACACACAGATGTGTATCTCCTAATGTAAGAAACGTGGTTTCCCTGCTCACCTACAATTACATGAACGTATTGTGAGTAGCTTGGTATGCAGAGGTGAAATACTCCGCACAAAGTGGTCTGTGGTGGGTGTCAGTACGAGGAGCAGGATTGTGATATTTAAAATCTTGATGCTGGATGGCTGACATATTTCTTTTCAGGCATTCAAAAGGACAGAGCATTATGAAAAATCCTAAGCTATATTGTTAGTTTTGAAAAGATTTTGTCTTAAGTGTGTGTGTATGTAAACCTGTGGAAGCCGATGAATCCTGTACAGCTGGAGTTTCAGGTGTGGTGAGTTCTGTTGTAAGCCACCTGACATGGGTGCTGGGAACCGAGCAAGAGCAAGAAGTGTTCTTGATCACTGAGCCATCTCCTCAGGCCTTATGTTGTTATTTATTGTATACTGGAGACGGATGTGGCCAGCAAGTATGGCTAGGCTGATAGAGGTGCTCAAGGAAGCAAGCCTGGCAACCTGTGTGGCATCCCTGGAACCCATGTACAGATGAAAGAGGAAAACTGACCCCACAGAGTTGTTCTCTGACCTCATATGCACACCGTGGCATGCCCCTCCCCACCCCACCCCACAGCTGTATCAATAATAAAAAATAAAATTATAATCAAAAAAGAAAGTGGGTGTCTAAGAACCGATCTCCAAGGACTGCAAGCATACTCAAGCTTCGAGTCTTCCGTGGAACTTGGTTCTTACTTGATTATGAATTTTTCAAAGTGCTAACCAGCAGAGAATACAAAATTGACATAATTTTATTACTGGTTTAAACATTTTAGAAGACAGATAAAGGTTGTTGGGTGGGAATGAAACAGTTATTAGGGTTGAATACATCGCAAGCAATGGCAGCATTTGATGCCAAGAGTTGGAGCCCCGACTTCTAGGTCTTCATCAACCTACATACCCTGTTAGCACTTGAGAGGGCAGAAGTCATGCTTATCTTGTACAAAACAGTTTAGCACAATTAAGACAGTCACGAAAGTCTCTGGGAGAGATAAAGTCCTGTGAGTGGCTGTGAGAGTCAGCAAGGACGCTGACCGCTGGAAGATGGCCTGTGGCTTGGCTTGAAGCTCTGAAGTCACAGAGTAAGACGTAAAAGTGTTTGTCCAGAGCACAGGAGAAAGACAGAAGCTTGCTGCTCAAGGAGTGAGAAGAACGAGCAAGTTTTTTGTCCGACTTAGTGCTTGATGGGGGTTTCTTTAAAAACCGGTAGTGTTTATTATCACAACGTCAGTGAAGAATCCCAGTGCTCAAGATCTATGTACTTAGATATCAGTTTAGGTAAGGGAGGGCCACATGGTACGGACCCATTTATGGACAGTTTGGGAAAGAAGCTGGTTTCTTCTGCGCATAGCAGGCCCTCTGAGTTAGCACCCTTGGGCAAGTTGCTTTGTAGTGCTCGGTTTCCAGAAACAAAGTAATGATAGTACCAGACTCAGACTGATAGAACTTGAGGAAATAAACATTAAATGTGAGGGTTTGTGGCATCATAGTAATCCTTTATAACAAATTATTTGACTTGGGTTACTTTCATATTTTCAGATTAATTTAGTAACAAACCACTAGAGTGGAGGATAACTGGATATACTAATTTCTTTAGTCATCTTTTTGATATGTTTACCATCCATCTATCCATCCTTGGCATACTTCAGATATGAGATAAAAAATAGAAAAGGCTCTCATATATATGTAACAGAAAGCTATGTTAATCATATAAGTAAGTTCCTGTCTATTTGCCCAAAGTTGCAGATTGTCTTCTGGGGTGGGCTTGATACTGATTGACTATGTAGTGCAGGCTTCCTTCCTACTGCCTGTGACTGTCTCCATCTCTTGAGTGCCACCATGCCTAGTGGGGCATTATTATTTTAAGTAGACCTGTGTACTTTAACATGGTCTTCTGAAAGTGATGAACACGGACTATCAGAAGCAGTAAACTATATACGTTTGTTTTCTTTGCTGTGATGAATACCGATGAAAGCAGCTCGCAGAGGTCAGAGCTTCTCTGGGCTCCTTTTGGAGGCTGCAGGCCATTGTGCAGAAGCTTAATGGGGTGGCCGCGCTGTCTGCACTCAGGCAGGGAGTGATGCCTACCGCTGTTGAGGCCCTTTCCTTTTTATTCAGTCCTTTCTCCCAGAAACAGGCAGTACCGCTCCATGGCCTCTGCTTCAGTTCCTGCCTCCAGATTCCTGCTTTGAGTTCCTGAACACCAGCCAATGGAATGGTGCTGGTTGTTTTTATTTTGTATTGTTTTTTGTCTGTGTAAGGGAAGAGTTATCTAGGAAGAGGGAAACTCAATTGAGCAATTGTCTCCTTAAGATTGGCCTGTAGGCAAACCTTTGGGACATTTTCTTGATTAATGGTTGGTGTGGAAAGGCCCAGCCCACTGTGGGTGGTACCTCTCTTGGGCAGGTGGTCCTGGGTTGTGCAAAGCAAACTGAACAAGCTGTGAGGAACATTTTTTTCATTGCTAATTGATGTAGGAGGGCCCAGCATGCTTTTGGTGGTTCCATCCCTAAGTAGGCAGGTGTAGGCTGTATCAGAAAGGGCGCCGAGCAAGCTGAGGGAACGGGAGCCAGCAAGTAGCATTGCTCCTTGGCTTCTGCTTCAGTTCCTGCCTTAATTTCCCGCTTTGGCCTCCTTCAGTGATCAACTGAGACCTGGAAGCCAAATACACCCTTTTCCTCCTGGGTTGATTTTGGTCGGTGTTTTATCACAGCAGCAGAAATCAAGCTAGGACTAGGGTGGATCTTCCCACTTCATTTAATCTAATCTAGGAATTCCTTTGCAGACATGCCCAAAGGTTTGTGTCTTTGCTAAGACACGCCGCTAGAAAAAATTGACATGCTTTCTTGAGGATATGAACTCCTTCCTATTTATTATATCTTTATGTATTTATTTGAGACAAAGTCTCACTGGCCTCTAATTTGCTATGTACCTCAGACTGGCATGAAGCTCAGACCATTCTTCTGCCTCCACCTCTGGATTAATGGAATTACAGGCATGCACCACCTAACCTGGTTTTAGCTCCTTTCTTAGTCAGATTAATGAGCATAGGAATTGCTTGACAACACTTAGATTATTTATGACTTGTGAAATTAGTTGGGAGTTAGCATCCCTGTGTCTCTATGAGATCTTTCAGTGGAATATATGTAGAGATCTATCTTTAGGAAATGAATTATTTTGGGCTGGAGAGTTGGTCCAGTGGTTAAGAGCACTTATTGCTGCGCAGAAGACCCAGTTTTGAATCTCAGCACCCACATGGTAGCTCACAACTGCTGTTCAGTCCCAGGGCAATCAGACAACCTCTGCTGCCCACTGTGATCATCAGGCACACACGGTGCACATCAGTGATGTGCAGACAAAACACTCATACACACAGATAGTAAATAAATCTTCGAAGAACGATTATCTCCTTTTCCCCTTTGTAGGTCAGTGTGAGGGCATGTTTTCCTCACGGACTGTGAGTTTGTGGGTGGAGGAGGCAGAGATCATTTTTTTCTCTTTGATTAAGAAGCTTCCTTTGATGACAGTAGGCAATGTCTGTGAAATAATTGGGCGGTGACAAACATTTTGTGGAGGAAACTTGTACTTTTTTCTGCTGTTCCTGACATTAGGTGACAAGGCCTGGTCATGCCGATGGCCACATGGACAGCTTAGTAACATGTTTCCCGGTACTTTATATAGAAATGTTCTGTTGTAACCATAGAAAGTCCACAGGTTTTATAGATGAATCCGTGTCTCAGTTTATACAAAGCACTTAGTTGTGCATCTGATTATCACACCTCTGTTTCAGAGTAGCTGTTGGGTCTGTGCCAGCGTGAGACTGCAGGATGACAGGTCATTCTGTCAACACTGCCGCCCACTTTTAAAAACATCATTATTACTGTTATAAAGCTCCTGAAAGTAGCCTTGAAGTGGTACAGTTTTTAAGGAGTAAACATTTGAAGCCCTTGCTGTCCTAGTGCTTAGGTGTGCACTCTGCCTCTGCAGTTCCAGCTTGGCCTGCAGTCCACTGACATCTGCTGTGCCAAGTGGAAGATGAGAAAAGAAAGGAATGACATTGAATGACTGGCCAGGATGAGCAAGGAGCAAACAGCACCCACTTTACTCATGAGCTGGAGATAGCCCAAGAGTGCTGTATAGAGAGTGTCGGATATAATTTACACGAGTTACTAGTTGCGGAGTGTCTGGAAACACCGCTGTGGATTTTGTAACCTCATAGTGTCAGCAAGAAGGCTGGGACTTAGAGTATTGGCCGTGGAGGTGACTGAGCTGGGGTGAAAACACGAGACAGAGCACAAAGTGGAGAGACAGCAGTGACACCAGAGATTCACACGTAGCTGAGCCCAGACGTTGGGATTTGTTGTGATGGACTAGAAAAGCTGGGGATTAGGAAGCTTTGCTTTTGATTTTGCTGTTGAAAATCTTAACTCTGATTGCACAGCAGGAAAATCTGTAAGTAGTAGACAGAATAATTAATGCAAATCCAGTCATTCCCACTTGTGTGCGTTGATGTCTCCTGTTGCAAGGTGTTCACAGTTATAACTCAAGGCGGTTTCAATTGCAGGTTCAGCACCTCAAGACAGACGCTTATGTGGATTCCAGACTCCTTTTTTTCCAGGTAATTAATGTAATTCTTTATGTTATTATACACTTGATTACTTGCCAAAATATGAAACTTTTTCTTTTTTAGTTAAGTTTTTTTATAGTTAAAAATGTTAACTCTTAAATTAGAAATTTTATTGTTTTCGTACCATTGAGAAGGTTCTGCTGTGTATCCCAGTCTGATCTTGAACCCCTGTTCCTCCTGCTCAGCCTACTAATTTGGAGTGATAGGCATACATCCCACACCTGGTTCAAACTGAGATTGCTTTTAAAGTTGGAGACAGAAAATTTGCTTGTATTGGCTTTGGCATTTAGTAAGGAAGTTGCTTATGTTCAGAATTTCTAACTAACTCTAGCTTGTTTTAATGGCTTCTAGTTTGCTGAGTGGGAGAATTTCAACACTTCGGGATGAAACTGGTGCTGTAAGTATAATGTGTTTCTAAATTCAATCAGCAGATGTTTATAATTTTTAGTGTATAGTGATAGGAAGGCTCACATTTTAGTCAACACAAAGTTAGTGTGTTTTTGTGAATTGTCACATACAGGGTTTCTAAACTGTAGAGAGACCCTTAAGCAGTAACTATCTATTGTATACAGCAGTTTGAGGTGCTTGTGATCAGAACCACTATAGGGTGTAACTTGTATTGACAATTGACAGAGTAGTTCTTAGTCAATAATTGAAACTTTAATAGTCAATAAATATAAATAAAATATTTTGGTATTAGAGTGGTAGGAACTCTCAGGTGGTACTCTCATAAGTTTTATGAACTGTGAAGCAATATAGTGTGGGGACAAAGGCTTGTGCAGTTGAAGCCAAGAGGTTGGTTTCTGCGCTGAAAACATTGCTGTGAATGCAGTTGTGTTAACGAGAGTGACAGCCCACAGAAGCATTTGAAGTTGTTTATTTGATGAGATTTGCAGGCAAAACAAAGTAGCAAAGCAGATGTGTCTGCATGAAATTATCTTAGTTTAAAATTAAATAAAAACCCAGTTCCTGGTTTTTCGTTGGAAGCATCTTTGTCCTCTGTACTCTGTGGTCCTCCCTCAGTTATCCGCCAGCTCAGCCTGTGGGGGTCTCCCTGTGAGTGACAGCACCGACTCCTGTCTGCACAGGAGAGGCACAGAGCACCCTTCACCACTCCCGGGCGTCACAGCGGCTGCCGCAGTGCATGCTGCCACAATGAGGTTTCCCAGGTGCCTTTCCCCCAAGCCTTTGAGTAACTAGAAACAGAAATACTTATGTGATCACACTGACTGACCACGGCTACACCGTTTCTGTTTGAGAAGCATCAAAAAAACTAAGGAAATCTCAGTCTGTCTCTGTTCCTCATTGGTGTTTCAGTTATTGAAGGAAGGACATATATTTTTTGGCTTGATAATAAAACAGTATCTTGATAATAAAAAATATCTTCACTTGCAGATATTTATTGATAGGGACCCAGCAGCATTCGCCCCTATTTTAAATTTTCTTCGGACAAAAGAACTCGACTTAAGGTAAGAGTCCCGTTGTTTCTGAGGCCTTGCTGGCAGCCAGTGTTTGGGCCTGTTCATAAAGTAGTAGCTGCCCTAGACTGCTTTTTAGCTGGTGTATTTGTCCTTACCCAGCACACCGTGTTAACAGTTATTAAGATACAAGTGCACAGCGTGTGACAGTCATGGTGGGTAATTACTGCGTCATCTCCTCAAATGATATCTTGTGTTGGGAACCTTTACTGCGCCCTCGGTAGCTAATTGTAGGCCATAGTGCCAGCTGTGCTGTGGATTTGGCTGACTCTCCACCTGTTTTGTTACCTGCTTCTTGCGCTTTCTTTCCCCTCAGTCCCCCCTTCTGGCCTCTGAGCATCTCTGATCTACCCTGTGACAACAGGCATTCTCAGCTGAAGTTGGATGGGTACAGGCCAACAGGCCTCTTTCTCCAGGATGCTGTGACAGCTCCCTGGGCAGTTCCCTGCTTTGCCCCACTGTATTTCATTCAGTCCTGTAGCCAACAGTCTGACTCTGATCAGACTGCTGCTGTTGTGCTGAAAATATAGAGGGTTTTTCGGACGAATGACTGATGGTTTTGGGTTTGGCCTTGCTTGTCTGTTTCCATTTCTCTCAATCGTGTCAGCTCTGGTGGCTGTTTCTGCTGTGTTTGCCTAGGACTTTGTGCCTGTCAGTGCCTCAGCTCTTGCTGTGTATTCTTACCTTTTTACTGATCTTTTTCCAGCAGACCTCAGCTCCAGAAGGACACCCACTCTTCACTGTGTCCCGAGTCCAGCTTTGTGATGGACATGTAGTAGATTATGGATGATTATGGATTGTGAACAGTTACTTAGACCATATTTGTGAATTTGTCATCTTGAATTAGTTTACATTCCTACCAGAAATGTTAGCATTTTTGACAAATCTTCAGTAAGGTTTTTGTAGGGTCAACTTTTAGGAACCTTGGAGTTACTATTAGCTGCTGCTTCACTTAATTTTGGCTCCTCCTCACTGAAGATGTACTCTTTGCAGATGAGGTTGTATATTCATTTATTTTGGTCCAGTTTGTTCTCTGCTATCACATATTACGTCAGTAGAAGAGCACTGAGGTGTGCTTGTTTGTGCTTTCTGTCTGGGCCTGGAATAAGTAAGAGATGGGCAGTCAGTTTCCTGTGAGAGATTGCTTTTGTGCACCTCACTTAGTTCAAAAGTCTCTGTTTACTTGTGACTGACCCACAGTTACATCCACAGGAAGGCCCACTGCTTCTTCGCCTCTCTTCATGGCACCTAACACCTTTTGGTGCTTAAAAGAGGCCCAGCAAATTTAAATTTTATAAGTGGTTCCTTTTAAGAAGAAAGGAAGAAATTTGTAAAAAAAAAAAATGTTTTAACCATTTCTTGCATAACATTTTTGTATTGCTGGTACCACTAATCATGAATTTGTTTTCCAGTTGTTCAGGGGCTGCCTGCTGCTCCTTGAGGAATTTCATGTTTGTTCTGAACCCTTCATTGTCTTGGGCCTTTGCCGCTGTACCATTGACTTTTGGTTTTAAAGGGGAGTTGGGAAGTTTTCAGCTTGTGTGTGTGTCCCCGAACTAAGGTTGGTGTCAGGCACCTTGATCTCTCTGCCTTTTATTTGGAGGCAGGGTCTCTCAGTTGAGCCCAGATCTTACCATTATTTGGGTTAGTGTAGCTAGCCAGCTTGCTCTAGAGTCCTCTTTCTCTACCTTCCACATTCTGGGGTTATGGGTGAGCTACCAACTCCTACTGCTTGTGTCCTTATCTTTGGGCTGCAGCTGCCCCACTCCAACCCTTCCTAGCCAATACCTTCTCATAGCAACAAATGAAACAGTTAACTCAGTTATATATGCTAAGGCTTCTTCTCAGAGGAGGAGCAAGCAGATCACAGCTGAGTCTTCCAGTGCCTCATGAGTGCTGTGGGCTCTGGAGCTTCCTCTCCTTTCAGTTCTTCACGGGTTCCTAACTTCACTACGGTGTGGTCGCACCGTCTTCATCTGGATAGTGTCCTTGCTGGCCCTTTAAAACCCAAGTCTCATTTGATTTTACTTCGCACATTGCAGGTGTTGAAGTGAGCGCTGCTGTAGGCACAGTTAGGAGGAGGGGGAGCTTGCAGGGTCTTACAGTACAATGGGGAAGGTTACAGTATGAGTAGAAAGAAGTCCAGTAAGACAGTGGTTTCTGCTGCTTTCTGCTGGTCAGATTTTCCTTGATAATTTGTTTATATTAGCCCTCACCCTCTTGCTCACACAAATATGTATGGTCTTTATGTCGGTAACAAAATGTTTTTATTTAAAATTTTATTTATTTTTGTTTTATGTGGGTGTGTTTTGTCCACACATGAGTCTGCACCATGTATACAGTGTGCTCTTGGAGGTCAGGAGAAGACCTCCTCCCCTTGAGAAGCCTGGCGTCTGAGTGACAGCCCAGGCTGTCGGTGTCAGGGAGCTCACAGCCTTTCTTCGTTTCTTTGCAGGGGAGTGAGCATCAGTGTCCTCAGACACGAAGCCGAGTTTTACGGGATCACTCCGCTAGGTACGTGTTGATCTCCCAGGACTTACCCTGTCTGCAGACTTGCCCAAAGGCAAGGTCCTCCTAAGAGTAGTTCAGTGCTCAGTGGTTCCTGGTAAAAAGATGACCTCAACTGTGAGTTCCCTTAAACATTCCTCCTTTCTCTTCTCACCGCCCTTAACTAGAGAGAGTCTCTGTGAGCAGGTCTGTGTGTGCGCATGTGTGTCCCCTGACAAGCTTGTGTTACCTGTTACAGTGCGAAGGCTGCTGCTGTGTGAGGAGCTGGAGAGGTCGTCCTGTGGCAGTGTCCTGTTCCACGGCTACTTGCCCCCACCAGGTACTGCCGCTTGCATTTATTCAGACCTGTCATTGAGCAGCAACAAACAGAGAAATTAGAAAAAACATCCTGGTTATTTGAGTTTGGATAAATCTGGACCTCATCAGACTGTGCCCTTTTATGATAGTGAAGTATGTAGAACAGGCAAGGGTTAATGCCTTCTTCTGTAGGGCCCAAGAAGCAAATCATGGCAGCCCCACAGCTGCCATGTATACCATTGACCCCTTAGCCCGAGGCCTTAAGCACTGGAACTCTGCGGGGTTCGGTTAGTGTCCCCTTGGTTACTTAGAAGAGTTGGGCTTTTGCCTGTGCAGATTGTGCTTCTGAGGGAGGTGTTGCTTTGGAAAAGATCCTGTCTGAAAGGATGAGGAAATGAAGCCTTGAGGCAGTGAATTTGGACATAGTTAGGATGGCATGTGACTACCGTAAGCCTAAAGAGCAGTTTAGACTAGATGGATTGATTGCTCAGCACCCTCAGGCTGGGTCAAAGGGCACATAATATGATAAGCCTTAATCTCACTGGCTGTGAATAGTAAAACTTGCAGGAATTGGTTGGATTGTCTCTTATTTTTCCTGATTATAGTTAAATTGTTTGCCATACACTGACATACTTGGAGACCTGGTGTAGGTGTAACCTTAACCTCACACTGACGTGCTTGGAGACCTAGTGTAGGTGTAACCTGTACACTGACGTGCTTGGAGACCTGGTGTAGGTGTAACCTCACACTGAAGTGCTTGGAGACCTGGTGTAGGTGTAACACACACTAACGTGTTTGGAGACCTGGTGTAGGTGTAATCTCACACTGACGTGCTAGGAGACCTAGTGTAGGTGTAACCTGTACACTGACGTGCTTGGAGACCTGGTGTACATGTAACCTCACACTGACGTGCTTGGAGACCTGGTATAGGTGTAACAAAGTTTAGATGGTCATGTCCTTCTGTTACAATCGTATTAGAAGGGAAACAGATAAATTTGTGTCTTCTCCTTTGTAGGCATTCCCAGCCGTAAAATAACTAGCACAGCTAGATCCTCAGTGGATGCTAGGAATGGACTGAATTCTGTGGAAGGCGAAGCCCAGGGATGCGGGACCCAGCCTGTGCTCTCTGGAAATGGAGATGAGACTGTTAGGCTGGGTAAGCGGGGATGTGGAACCCAGAGAAACTTGCACTTAGTTCTCAGACAGGCTGCGTGAGTTTTGAATATTACTCTTTTGCTCCGCACAGACACATATCACACACACACAGTCACACTCACACACACTCTTACACTCTCACATTCTTAGGGTACTGTGTGTTAAACCCATGGCTACAGTACTGAGTGCTGTAGTACCGAGCCACACCTCAGCCCTTTGTTTCCATTTTAAATCTGGACTCATCATTTATATCTTAGAAAATCTCATTTAACACACATTTTTATTTGAAGTGTAATATGATCCTCTGATTTTGTTTTCTCTATTTTGCTTTTGTCTGTAGAACAGTTGACAAACTTTGTGTTGAGAGCTAGCTAGTGAGTTCCCATTAGGCTTCTGGGGCTGTGTAGTATCTGTTGGAACCACATAACTCTGCCTCTGGTGCAGGCATGCTCTGCCTTAATAATCTATGAGCCTGCTCTGCTCTGACCCCCTTTCACCCAGACAGGCAGAAGCATGGAATGGCCTTAGAGCCAGAACATTCTAACTCATTTAAGATGTAAATGCTTCTCTCTAAACCCGGCAGGGTTTCCAGTGGACCCACGAAAGGTGCTAATAGTTGCCGGCCACCACAACTGGATCGTAGCTGCGTATGCACACTTCGCCGTGTGCTACAGGTACCTCGTCCTTAAGCATCATTTGGTTTTATTTTAGATCATTTGTTTTATATTTAGGTTGAATATCTGTTTCTTTTAATCATTAGTTTTTCTCCTGCATGTTTTCCACTTCACTTGGTAAAAATTCGTTTTTACTTAATACCTACTTTATTCATAATTCTGGTAGCCTTACTGGATGGTAAGTTTCTACCCAGGTGGTAGAAACTGTGATGCAGATGAGATATGTTGCTTTTTCTGGCTGTCGACATTAGGCAGGATTATTAATGTGAACCCTGAAATCTCTTTTATGATGAGTCTGTCTTGCGCTGTGCAGTAGAGTGGAGCTCTGTGCTGTATAATGGCCACACTGGGGAGGAGTCCGGCAGAGCTGCTGTGTGTAAGCGACACAGCTCAGTGTCCGCACTGAGCGGAGTTCACGGTCGTTGATTGCACTGAAGGGCAGTGGGGAGGGGTGCAGGGTCCAAAGTGACTTTGTGTTCATGGGGAAAGTTTGACTCTTTCTTCAAAGCCCCGTGGACTGTGGACCACAGGCATTGCTATTGCTCTGATGGAAGAAGCAAAGAGGTGGCCAGAATTTACTCTCTCAACACGATCCCTTTAAATTTTGTTGTTGGAAAGTCAAAGAAGTTAGAGATTTTTATCATTTTGGTTAAGGAAAAAAATAGCTGAAGGTTAAAAGTTTAAAACAAAATCCTTCAGGAGTTGTTTATAGTCCTGTTCTAAATACTGCAATGTGCCATGCAGGTTTGTCTCTGGAGGGAACTGCATGCCACCTGCTTAGGCATGACTTTGGTTGTAGTCGTGAATAGGTTACTTTGTTCTGAGCACTTTACAGGATTTTAATTCAATTACCAAGGAGTATAGAACTTAGCTTTTGGGTGGTTATTTTGTAGGTAGCTCTTATATATCATGACACTAATTTAGTAAGGGGAATTTTTAGAGTTGTTTTGTATTTACAGTCATCTAAGTCTAAGCTGAAAAACTCCCTGGATGCCAATGTAGTGGTTGTTTCATACTGACTGCACATTTGACTATTGACAAGGATACAGGAACTTGTATGACTCTTTTTTTTTTTTTTTAAATTATTTTTTTTAAACAGATATTTATTTATTTATTATGTATACAATATTCTGTCGGTGTGTATGCCTGCAGGCCAGAAGAGGGCACCAGACCCCATTACAGATGGTTGTGAGCCACCATGTGGTTGCTGGGAATTGAACTCAGGACCTTTGGAAAAGCAGGCAATGCTCTTAACCTCTGAGCCATCTCTCCAGCCCACTTGTATGACTCTTATGCTTAGATTATGGCAGCCTTGCCCCACTGAAGAGAATCTCACAGAAGGAAGGGGGAGAAGGAAGAGTGATGCTGCCCACATGGTTGCTCACATCTGCCTTTGACCACAGTCTCTCCATGCTTCCGTGGGCAGTCTCACTAGCTAAAGACTCATCAGTGTGGAAGGGAAGGGTGATCGTGCTGGCTTTCTTTATAAGCTTCAAATCACACTGCAGACTGATAAAAAGATTTCAGAAGAAATTTCGTAGTACTTTGTAAGATCATGGTCCTTACTACAAGGTGACCTTCTTGACAGTTTTATGTAAGTTCAAAGCCTTAAAATGGAGAATGGTGTGGTGGCCACTGACTCCTGTGTGGTTGGGCTTCAGTTCCATGTCCCATTTTCTTCCTGAGTTTGACAGTCTTTGAGTAAATGAAGAACTTGTGTAAATTGCTGCCCTCATGCATCTGGACTCCATTTTAGATTCTTAATCTCGACAGAATTTCCTTTGTTGTAGGTGGTATAAAATTTAAGAATGTTTTGCTTTCTTCCAAGTGAGTGAGTAATTATGTTGACATTTAGCTTCCTGCTGAATGTGAAACTCCCACCCATGTTTGTATGTGTATACGTGTACATATGTCTGTATAGCTGTGTAAATGGGTATCTTGAACTCCTATATACTTAGTACTTAAACACACCCGTTTAATTTGAGGAATAATGTGTTTAGTAATCATACTTAACTAAACCTTGAGGTGAGATTTGACTATGAAAATACGATACTGTCTGCCCTGCCTTCCTAACTCCACAGAGTCATCTGTAAAGAGCTGGGTTGTCAGTTCTCGTTGTCACGCTGAACATATTTTCAGTTTCAGATCACCTCTGTGGAAAATTAGATAGCTGGTAGATTTCTTCGCATGCATTTCAATTTGAAAACACAAGTTTACCTGCCTCATTGAGTTAAAGTCTGTTACAATGTAGTCATGCTCTCCAGATTTTAAGTATTACATCCTTTAAGATCCTAATTGTTGCAGACACACAAGTAAAAAGTGTGCACTCTGGAAAAGAGTGTTGTGTGTGTGTGTGTCTTACATCTTTGCTTACAAGATCACACCCTCTTCTCTGTTCACCACACGCCTGCTGAGATCTGTGGGGAGCCGCCCTGTGTCCACATCACCACACAGCATGTGGACAGTCCTTGCTTTGTGCTCGGTCTGAGAGGGCTAAAGTCCGCCTTTCAGTCCTAATAGTTGGCAGTTTTAGAGTTTATTGGATGAGTATTTTTATTTTATCTTAATACATCATTCCCATCTGGTGGCCAAAAAGGGTAATTACAGACCTTAAATTTTGGGGAAAAATTATTAATTTATTGCTTTGAAGCTTAAGGCAAGAAAACATTAATTCTCAGTTAAAGCTTTAATTTGGGAGCTGTAGTTGCATTATGTGAGCATACTTATTTAAATGAATGTGGTGGCTCGTGCCTGTGCATGTGCCAGTTAAGCAGCACATGCTCTACCAATGACCGCCAGGGGAACTTACACTGCCTGCCTGGTGAAAGAGCAACTTTGTCTGGGGACCTGTTGGGCAGGACCAGGATGTACTTTTGCTGACTCCATCATGGTGATGTAATCAGGCTGTAACCTTGGGGGCAGTTATATAGAATACCTGTCTGGAATACCTAAATTCCCATAGGACAGAGAAATGTATTCAAAGTAGGAGCCAGTCTACAATACCAGCTCTTGAGAGTCTGAGGCAGGAGGATTGAGTTAGAGACATCATAAGTTCTACTTCAGGCCAGCCTCAGGTACATTAGAAAGCCCCCCTCAGGGAGAGGGGGGTGGGGAGAGAGAGAAAGAGGATAACCAAAGGGGCACTTGTAGTTGTTGGGGAAGTTGAAAGATGTTCTTGTCGGGGAATCGGTGTCCTTGTGAAGTGCCACGTCTAGACTCGTATAAACCAGCTCGGAGAAGGCTTCTCAGCCCCACTGTGCATTTGCTCTAAGGAATTTAAGGTTGTGATGTAATGTCATCTGGGGTACAGAGACTTCAGGTCTTGCCACGTCACACTAGTAACATCATTAACATGATGGCTAACAGGAAGGAATACAGTTCCATCTAAAATTCTGGCTGTGGTTGGCTGCCATTGTCCATACAGAACGACAGTGTAGTGGCTTTGGGGGTATGAGAAATACAACTATATTCATTTTTTTTTAATTTTTAGAACATTTTATAGAACTTAAATTCTTTGGAGAAATATATATTCTAGTCCTTTTTGTGGCCACATGTTCTATGTGTTGGGTCCACGGGAGTCGCGCTAAGATGAGGACAGACCACCACAGTCTAATAAACCAGAAGCAAACTTTATTACAGGAAAAAAATAAAAAATTAAAAAATAAATCTCCACGGGCACAAAAAGCTTGTCAGCTAGCTGATACCACAGCCAGAGATGGACTTGTAAGGCTGTGGCAAAGACTGATTCTTGAACTCCTCCTTTTATAGCAAGCATTAGGCAATAACAAGAGAATTTTTACAATCTCGGGGTAAAACTCAGATACAAATTGCCCTTCTTTGCAATTTCTTTGCAATTTCCATTAACAGAGTTTTCCAGTTAAATTAGTGTTTGTAGTTAGTCCATTGTTTTGCCCCAGAGTTCCTGATAGTATTTACCAAGGCTCTGCACCTCCCCTGGCACTATGGGACAACATAAAACCAAAAAGCCAAAAGTCACGTACGTCGCATCATTTAAAAGGTAGCTCACATCACTTTCTGGTCATGAGTTATCTAAAAGCTGACCCTCAGTTTACAGAGCCACCCTAAGTTTGCAGGGGGCCGCTTCAGCCTCACAAATAGGGTTATGGGCTGTAAAGCAGAGTAACCCACTGCTGATAGTAGTTAATCCTTAGCTGCTGAGAATCAAACTGCTGAAGGTCTGCTCTCGTTCTTCTAGGCTTACAACTTTATATTTCTTTATTTCTACATTCTTATTTCTGGAATCTACATTTTTATATTCTTATTCTTGGACTTTTCACTATGGATGAAATGTAAGATCAGGAAAAATACTTCTTTGTAGATTGTACCAGGCTTTCTCTTTGGGCCACCAACCAGTTCCCAAATCATGACCCAGAGATTTATTATTAGTTTTGAATGCACAGCCTAGTTTAGGCTCATTTCTGGCTAATTATTTTAACTTAAATTAATCTGTTTCTCTGTCTGACTCACTGATGTCTGCTTGACTTCTTGCCCTGGATGTGTCTCTTCTTCTCTTTTTCTCTTCTCTTGAGCCTAGATTTCTCTTCCTATTAATTCTCTCTGCCTGGTAGCACTACCTGTCCTTTTTCTGCCTAGCTGCCGGCCATTCAGCGTTTCATTAGACAGTCAGGTGCCTTAGCCAAGCAAGGTGAAACAGATGCAGCACATCTTTACTTCATTGAACAAATGCAGCATAAACAAATGTAACACATCTTTGCCCAGTAAAAATAATATTCAGCAGCAGGAGATGATACAGTGATTGCGTTCAGTAAATATAGGTAGGTGGAGAATGTGGTCCTTTTTTGCTATGTTGATGTCTGTTCTTTTTCTCATCTACCACTAAGCTTTCTTTCCATGATTATTCATAACAGAATCAAAGAGTCTTCGGGATGGCAGCAAGTGTTTACCAGCCCGTACCTGGACTGGACCATCGAACGGGTGGCTGTAAATGCAAAGGTGGTTGGAGGTCCTCACGGAGACAAAGACAAGATGGTGGCCGTCGCCTCAGAGAGCAGCATCATCCTGTGGAGTGTTCAGGATGGAGGAAGTGGAACTGAGATCGGTAGGAAGAATTTTACATTGTGCTTGGCTGTTGTCCATGTTTGATTGGCTGTAAGTGTGACAGCCAGCTGGACTTGTGACACTTCCCACCAGGGCCCCGTAGCCATAGGCCTGCTCAGTGAGAGCACGGTGTGTTAGAGGAGGGAGCCCTGGGGTTCAGTTTGCTCTGACAGAGCCTGATATGACACAGAAAGTCGCTCCTCAGTTTTCCTCCACGCTCACACTCTGATGGTGGGTAAGCAGCTTATGTTCCCTGTTTTGTAGCCCAATTTCTCAGACCAAAGCACTCTTAAGTTAATCAGGTGTTGTACAGGTTACTATCTATTGGCATTCATCTTACTAGAAATTAACCTACAGTCAAAACACTTAACAGGTATAAGAAGAGCGAGCAGTGCTTAACTCACTGCATGGTGATTCAGATTTATCACCAGCATTTATGCCCCGGCCATGCTAAGCATGCATGGGCAGCCCGTTTAAGGCGGTTCTCCAGTTCTTCCTATCCTGGGAAGTCCTAGATGCTTATGTTACTGTCATACCCAAGGTTCCACAGTCTTCCTTTATGCTGTCTAACCCCCTTTTTCGGGCCTTCCCCTTCGCCTTATCCCATGCAGTCCTCCAAGCAGTGCTATCTTCGGGTATCTGCTGTCATTCTTATAATATGGCCACAAAGTATCTCAAGCGCCATTGCCGTATCTTGTAATTTACTTCCTTCTGTTGATGGAGATGTTTCTCATACATGTTAACAAAGAGAAAACTTTTGAGAGAAGTGATATTGGTTGCAGTTTGTAGATCTCCATGGTATCTTTTTAAACCTTTGTTATGTGTGTACATGTGCATGTGTGTGGTTTATGCATGCATGCCTATGTGTGTGTTAGTTTACATGCTCGTGTACCTGTCTGTGGGAGTCACAGGAAGACATAGGATGTCCTGCTCTATCTCTCTCCACTTTACTCCCTTGAGGCAGAGTCTCTCCCTACTTGTAGCTTTCTGGGTTTTGCCCAGGCTGACCAACAAACCCAGTGATCCCACTGTCTGCTCATACCGTATCACTAAAGCTAGGTTATAGGCAGGTAGGACATTTTTCTCTCTTCAGGTATGTGCTGGGGAGGTAAACTTAGGCCCTCGTGCTTATGCAGCAAGCACCGTTATTAATTTGACCCTCTCCATCCCTGTGTGACGTCTTTTGTAGCTCTTGTGTCTGTGTCTGTAATTAGTTTGCTGTGATTCATGGCTTTCATTGGTGTGTGCGAAGACAGGGTGGCCCAAAACAGATGAACAGTTGGAAAGCCCTTTTTCTTTCTGTGAATCTTTTCAGATAACTGGCTCTTTCTTGAATCCTGTACCAGAGCTGTGAAACTTTTCTAGCTCTGCTGAGTTGACGTCCACCGGCCTGTTTCGTTCTGTGAACAGTCTTTACTTCAGGCCTGGGGTTTGTGACGGCGGTGCTGGTCAATTGGACATGTTGGCTTACTGAGTAGGCAGCTTCTCCAGATGCTGAGTCCATTCACTGTAAGCTGATTCCAGGGTCACACATCTGACTCCCTGGGCCAGGAAGTGGTCATCCTTGTGTCAGCTGAGAGCTTCGGAAGACAAACTTCCACTTGAAACTGTAGTAGTAGTTTTTCATCAGCCGCCACCCCACACAGAGACTTATTATTAATTATGAAATCTTAGCCTATAGCTCAGGCTTGTTCCTAACTAGCTTTTATAACTTAACCCATTTATATAATTCTGTGTTCTATCATGTGGTGTTGTGTCTCTTCCATCTTGAACCTCCTGTTTCCTCTCAGGATCTGCTGGTGTCTACCCTAGATTTCTCCTCCTCTTCCTCTCCCTGGAAGTCGCAGCTATACTTCTGCCTAGCCGCTGGCTGTTGAGCTTTTTATTACACTGTTCACAGTAACACACCTTCACATGGGGCACAAATTCCACAACATGAAACCTTGAAGGTTTATAGCTGGCAACAAATACCATCTGATGCTTTCCTTGAATTAGGTTTGTTTTGTTTATTTTGGGGGAGCAGTATGCCAGATACCAAATCTCTTTCCCCACCTTCTCCCTCTCTCCCTTCCTGTTTCCTCTCCGTGAGTATTTGAAGTCTTCAAGCAAGGCATGCCACTCTGAGATGGCACCTTATCTACTTGGATTCTTGGAACTTCCCAGCATTCCACACGCTCATAGCATCCTCCTTCATTCTTTCTTGGGGTGTCTTTAGTGAAACCCTTGTGCGACATCTGTGCCCCCCCCCACCTTGTGCCCTCACAATGTTCACCTCTATTTGGTGGCGGGAATCCTAGAAGTAGAAAGACAGAGTTGCCTATATCTCTCTCCCTCCCTCCTCCTGCCCCAGTGTTCATCTCTGAATGGTGATGGGACCTTAGTGGAAACCCCTCTGCAGTTTCTGTGTCTGTGCATCTGTGCGTACGTGTGTGCGTGCCTGTGTGTGTGTGTGCACGTGCAGGTGTGCATGTGTGTCCCACCGCACAGTGTTCATCTCTGTATGGTGATGGGAGTGCCTGGAAGTCGGAAGACAGAGTTGCTCATATCTTGAGTCTTCTGCTGTCTGATGTACATTGCTTAAAAATGTCACCTTGTATTTTATCCAGTTTCGCTGTTAGTGGTTTAAAGTGTGGAATAATTGAATTTATCTTATTATGGTTGATAGTATAACCTTTGCCCTTTAGTTTGCTAGAAAAAACATTTTAACATTAAATACTCACTGCCATGCTGGATAGTTTTATGTCAACTTGACACATGGTGGTACATCTGAGGTCAGGACACATCTTCTGGGAGTCCTAGGTTGTGTGGCTGTAATGCCGGCTGCGGGCCTGCACTGCCTGCACTCTTCTGAGCCATCTCACTGGCCCCATTGGCTTCCTTCGGGTTTGCTTTAGAGTATGCTGTGCGATGCACTGGTCTTACCTATAATATAGTCCTGAACATAAAGAGTCCCAATGCTGCTAGAGGCCCAGGAGAAATAGTCACCTTGTCTGGGTTGTGCTTTTTAACGTATACCTTGTTTTCCCCCGATTTCTTTAAGGCCTCATGAGTCTTTGCTTTGGCAGCTAAATGTTTAAAACAATTCTTCACATTGGCACACAGGTTCTTTGAAATGCTTTAATGATGGTCCACATGAAGCAGGATTTACATTGGACTCAGTTTCCCGAATTATTGGATGAAAAGACATTTCCCAGAAGGTGTTTCTCAAATAAGATGCTTTATTGTCACCATTTTAGTGTCTGATTTTTATCACACCATTGTTATAGTGGAAATGGTGACTGAGGCATTTGACTTGAGCTTTTCATAGATGGCGCAGTGAGAGCAGGAAGTGTGGCGCTGACGGTAAGTCATCAGAGCCAGGCTTCCTGTGCAGACACAGTGCCTAGGCCCCACGAGTGCCTGAGAGGAGCCTGGACGTCTCACTCTCACCTTAGTGTGGGTGTCCCTTAGACCACACTGCCCTTTTCTTACAGTTTAAACTTACTCACTCTCCAGCTCGATGACACTGTAGACTAGGCCTTTGAAAGACCTTTTCCTCAGCCCTCTGCCTGTCTTCTCCCACTCCACGTTGCTGTCCCTGTACAGCCTTCTGTTATATTAGAGTTGAATGCACTGTCCTCTGCTAAACAGTTTTTCTGTTAACATCAGTCTCCTTGTTTGTTTCTTCTAGAAATCCTCTGCTTTATACAGTTATAACTGAACTGCTTTTCAGTTAGTTTGATTGAAATGCAAATACTAGAAAATAGTTGGTTAAAATAATCTTGTAATTAAAGGCTCAAATGCTTGTTTTGAGCCCATCGTGACTTCTTGGCCTTCTGTTTGCTTCTTTCTGCATTTTTAAAGCCCTTCAGGATAGTTGGGTTGTCGTGTCTGTCTTTAGTTAGTGTCCCCAAGATCTTCCCCTTAGCAGGGTCAAAGTCCCCAAGATCTGCCCATGAGCTATGTCTTTAGTCAGTGTTCCCAAGATCTAATCCATCAGGAGGCTGCCTTTGAATTTCCAACAGATTTTACCAGGTCTTGCTTAATCCCAGAGTCCTTCTATTCCTGCCTGGCAGGTTGCTGTGATGTTGAACTAGGACCCAGTGTGAGACAATACAGCTATGGGAGATTGCTTGGCAATTGTAAGGGTTTAAGAATTTAGAGGTTATGCCTTATTTCTGGTCCCTATCGAGCATGGGACCTAGTCCGTAGGCTTAAATCAGTAACCCTGGAGATGCTTTTAATCTAGGTTATAACTGGCTATAAAAATGGTGCCTGATTACTGTCTCTGTTTGCTTTTGCCATTTCAGGTGTATTCAATCTTGGTGTTCCTGTAGATGCGCTCTTCTTTATTGGGAACCAGTTGGTGGCCACGAGTCACACAGGCAAAGTGGGAGTATGGAATGCTGTCACTCAGCATTGGCAGGTTAGTCTCAATTAATGCCCATTATAGAAGTGAACACAGCTTCATGCTGACTGCCCCTATTTATAGAATTCCTACCAACGGTGAGTGCATCCCATGGGAGATTTGCTTCTCCATAGAAATTTTACTGTTTTAAAGGGGTTTGTTTTATTTATATAGTGCTCCCCATCTCCCTGCGAGTTTTAAGAGCCCTGCTGTGTGCATGAAAATCAAGGCAAACTTCATGTGTCGAGGGAGAGTACAGCTGGAACTGGACGTAGACAGGTGTCTGGAGGCAGTATGTTGTCGCTGAACACCTCCAGGGCCTAGAGAATGGGACGAGACTGAAAAGAGGGGGAAAATGAAGGGCTCTGGATGTAATAATGTGAAGGTCAAGAAAGATTTTCAGGTTTGGTTTGTTTGGTTGGTCTTTTGTTCTACATGGAAGGGACTAGACTTTTGTCTTTTTTAGGGTAGGTGAAGCTTGCACATGTCATAGGTGGAGAGATAGAGTTGCAGAGAAAACCCTGGATATTGGAGGATGGAGGTGTGGCTTTTCCCCAAAAGTGAGACTGTAAATGTACAGTCAGATGGATTTGAAATATTAGTTACATGACTCATTCAGCTTCACATCTGCATTTAATCTTAAAAAACGTTGTAAAATTCATAGTTTTCTATCAGCACTTAGCTCTGCCTTAATACAGTGCTCATGAAATGTTATAAAAACCAGTCCAGTTGAAATAACAAGTCAGGCTTTATTTCTCATTCCCTCTTAATTTAATCTCTCCCTTCTCATGTAGCTTACACACACACCATGATGTCACAAAGGGTTAGAAATTAAGCATTGGCTCAGCCTAAGCTCCATAGCAGAAAATAGCACTGTGTAGACATCATTCCCCAAGTTCTTTGTGTTTAAATTTAGACTTACACTAAAAAGATAGATTTAAATAAAGATTGATTACCCGTTTTATTCTCGTATCAGAACATGGAGAATCTCGTGAATGTCTGTCCTGGAAAGTAACAGTGGGATGTATATAGTTTGCCTCTTAAGAGATGGGAGAATGTTTTACGTGTGTTCGTTGGGAGGGGTGGAGGGTGCAGTGATGACTCAGTAGTGGAGGCTGAGCTTGGCAAGGAGACCCTGACCGAGGATCCGGAGTAAATTCCTGTGGCCGTCTTCCTGCAGACCACCTGACAGCATTTTCCTGAGATGAGCCTTGGAAGCTCCAGGCTGCTACCAATCTTAGCAAAAAGCAGCTTCAAATGGTACAGAGTCTGGGGCCATAGAAACCTGGTGTAGGTGTGGGGGGTGTGGTGCTGGAGCTAGAGATGCAGCTGGACCAGAGCTTGGGTGTGTGCAGGCAAAGCCGCCTTACTCTCAGACTGCTTCACTTCCAGCTGGAAGTGCGGGCATTGACCGGCTGCATGAGATGCCGTCATGTTCTCTGAGAAGCCTGGCTCAGGGTTGTCTGCAGAGACTTCCTAATGCAGCCCGTGACTGGAACTGAAAAGTTGTGTACAGAGCAGAGGTCCTGTGTGTGAACAGCTTAGAGGAATTGTTACTTCCCTGTGCCTGCTCCATAGCTAGAGCAGACATATGCTCTGCCTTGCTCCTCTTGTTCTGAAAGCTACATTTTTAGTGTGGATTTCTAGAGTTCGTCTGCTCTCTGGTTCCTCTCCTGACCTCTGTTGAGGTGCTTCCCCACTTTTCTCCCCTGTGAGTACACTACACATGTAGTTAGACGGGCTGCAGCACATGCAGTACAGGCCTGAAGCAGAGCACGTAGATCTTACCTTGCTGGAAAACAGGCATGAGAAGAGCTAGCTCCTTACTGAGGAATTCATTGCTGGGGTATCTGCCTTGGCCTTCTGAACTCACAGCTTCACAACATGGTGCCATTACTGTTTGTACACGCTCTGGCCTGGGGAGAGACATTTAATCCTGTCTCCTGCTGCTGCCTTTGTTTCATTTCCTTGGGTGTATTTTTTGTGATAACTTTAGTCCTTTGGATTTACAGTTACTTCTTTGCAAAACAGACTGATTGCTTTGAAGAGGTGCTATTTAATTCTAGTACCTAGAGAAGAAGTCGTAGAAGAGTCTTGAGTAAGGACAGAGAAAGCAGGCCACTGTGCACTTGAAGAGATTGTAACAGGCTGTCTGGCACTGCACTCTGCCTGAAAGTCACCTGTGCTGGTCATTTGCTCTGACTGTGCACTGTGTGACTTTATTTTATGTCAGTGAGTTGGGAAGAGAGGATGAGGTTTGCCTCGGCTTCCAGTTTCAGGGTTGTGATGTAGTATCTGACTTCGGAGATTATGAGCTGCAGCTCAAACATGTTTCTTCAAAGCTGAATGGGTGCTTTTCAGTTCACTGGAGCTTAAAGACAGTTCGTTATCTAAGCCTTCCTAAGTACCCAAAACACCAGAGTGTTTTGAAGAAGTTGGAACAGAAACAGAAAAGGTGCTTCCTAATGTGTAACAATCTCACCGTGTCAGGTGCAGGATGTTGTTCCAATAACCAGTTATGACACTGCGGGCTCCTTCCTTCTCCTTGGATGCAATAATGGATCGATATATTACATAGGTGAGCATTGAGCGTGCTTTATACATGAAGTCACGGAGACCTCAACCTCTGTGTTCTGACTACATGTGTTCTTGTCTTCAGACATGCAAAAGTTCCCACTACGGATGAAGGATAACGACCTCCTTGTCACTGAACTCTATCACGACCCCTCCAATGATGCCATCACTGCGCTGAGTGTTTACCTCACCCCCAAAACGAGTCAGTACATGGCCAGCTTGGGGTTTTTTGAGATGCCTTGAGATGAAGGAATGCTGAGAAACGCTAGCATGTTAACGTGTGCCTGGGGGCAGACCATGTTCTTGAGTGTGGTGCTTGTGCACAGTGACCTTTTACTGAATCCATTAAATGAGACAGTCATCAGCACTGAAGACTATGGTCCATACTGAAATGACTGCAGGGTTCCTCTAATTTAAATCGCGCTGTTTTCAACTGGTTACTAGTGCTAGCCCTCCCTCCCTCCCTTCTTCCCTTCTGTTTTCAGTTCTGTGCACTGTCCTTGGCTGCTTTCAGCGATAGAGCTGAGAGGTTATGACACATTGTAGAAAACCAAGCTTGAAATATTTAATTACTCCATGTCCCTTTAGAGGAAGCTTGCTGGTCTCTGCTCTAGAATGAGTATAATGAAATATGGATTCCCACCCCAACCTACTTTACAGTAAGAGGTAAAACTTGGAAAGTTTTAGAAATTGAAATCAAAGTCCTTCCTCATGTTGGCAAGGCTTAGGAAGCATGAGAATGACATCTCTGGTGGCTGGAATGCCCTGTTCTGTTTTCTCCCTCTGACAGTGAATGGGAAGTAAAGCTCATGGCTCTCTACCTGAGAAGCTGGTTAGGATGCAGGCCAGTGCACTTCTGTCTGTCTTCAGATGTGTGCTGCAGTGTGCACACTTTTTAAAAGAAAAGAAAAGCTATCAGGCAGGAACGGTGACTCAGCCTCAGCACTTGCTGCTCTTCTAGAGGAGTCAATAATTCTAGTTCCAGGAGATCCAGCACTCTCTTGTGGCTCCAGGAGGACCAGGCATGTAGCTGGTGCGCAGATATGCAGCAGGTGAAGCAGCTATACACATAAAAATAAGCCTTTTAAAATAGGAGGAAGAGGCATGCAGAACTGCAACTGGGCCAGCCGGGTTGGAGGAGGCTTCATGGTCGGGCAGTGTGGTTGAGCATTGCAGGTGCCGTGCCCATCTCACTTAGTGCTATCTGTAAGCATTCATGTAGGTGACACTTGGTCGCTCAAGGATGGCTATGTACTGCAGCAGAAGTAAAGAGCCAAGGCCACTCCAAGCTGTAAGCCCCAGGAAGTGCTGCTGTGGGTGCTGTTTCCCTGGTGGGCCTGGCATAGCAGGGCTATTTGTTTCCCAAATTGGTGCTGAGTTAGAACCCTATCTCAGGCATTCTGAAGGGTGGTTCAGTTTCTGTCAATATGGAGCAGAGGTAGGTAGACACATGAATATGTGGAATTAGCATGTGATTGCCAGCGTGTGTTGGGAAAGACTGGAAGGGATGCAGACTATGATGACTGAGCGGTCTAGCACGTGCTCTGACTCCTACTGCACGGCAGTCACCACAGGGAGACTTCGCAGCACCCCATTCTTTTGGCCATTACATAACACACTGCCTTTGACCTGTGGCTCCTAGGTGTCAGCGGAAACTGGATTGAGATCGCCTACGGTACCAGCTCTGGAGCTGTGCGGGTGATTGTGCAGCACCCGGAGACAGTCGGCTCAGGGCCACAGCTCTTCCAGACCTTCACAGTCCACCGCAGCCCTGTTACAAAGATAATGCTGTCCGAGAAGCACCTGGTGTCAGGTACAGTAGGGCTCCTGGCAGGCCTCCTGCTACCTGTTTTCCTTTGCCTAGGCAGAGGGAGAGGAGTGGTTCATGCTTGGGCTGTAACTGGAGGCTGTGGCTTGACTTGGCCTGGGTGTACTGTACTGACACTTAGGAAATAGCATATGTATCTCTGCTAGTCTCTGATATTTCCTCATGGCAAATTTCATTTCAAGATGCATATCGGATCACTGTTGAGATTTCTGTCTCAAAATTTTCTAAGTTTGAACTTTAATTTTGTTTTGTTATCATCAGTTTAAAACTAAAGCTGTAGACTTAGATGTATATTTTTATAGTTGATTACCTTGCAAAATGTTAAAAATTTGTAACAATATATAAAATTATTTGAAAAAAGTAACAGTTTGTGAGTTTATAGTTTCCTATAATCTCAAAACTTTAAATATTTAGATAATGAAGTAATAAATATTGCATGCTAATTTTATAGCTTAATGAGGGCCCCTTTTCTTAATTTTTTTTTCTTCTGCTTTTCAAGGTAGTGTTTGGCTGTAGCTATCAAGCATGTCCTAGACCTAGCTCTTGTAGACCAGGCTGGCCTCAAACTCACAGAGATCCATCCGCCTCTGCTTTCCACTTTTTTAACAAAGTCAAATTCCACTGAAGAAATTCACGCTCGGGATTTCTAGGTGATGTCTAGATTTGGTGAAATTTCACTTGTAACTTGTCTATAGCACTTGCTTTTGAGGGGTGCTGCCCTCTGTGGAGGAATTTTGCCCAGCATTTTCCTAAGCCTCATTTTCATATGTTGACCGTGCTCATTTGAACAGCACTGAAAGGTTCTGTGTCTTACACTGTTCGCAGTGAATGCTGCGCAGACACAGATGCCTTTAGCACCTGTGTGCGTTTCTGAAGTAGCGCTCACCCAGTCCACCCAACCCTTTTCTCACCTCTCTTGCTGGTTCCTGTTCGTTTGAGAGTGCTTTCTTAGCCTGTGCATTCCCTGGTGCCTGACTGTTTGCCAGTCATGCTCTGATTTTTCCTCCCTGTCAACACCTAGGGAGTTGAAAACCTATCTGTCCTGTTTCTATGTCTGTGTGTTACGTTCAACAGACGTTCCAAACCAAACCTGGACAAATCAGAGGCTTTTGTGACCGACAGAGAACTAGGAAGTCACATCATTTACAGCATCACCACCCACTTACTCACACTCAAAATTTAGGGGTTCCTCTGGTTCCCCCTTGATTTTAACCTGAATGTACCCAGTCCACCAGGAAATGGTTTTTGCTGATCTCTCCCACTCTTCACCTGAGTGACTCAAGTCGTTCTCCCCTAGGTTCCTGCAGGTACTGGGCAGCTCATCCCAGGCCCTATGGAAATACAGTCTAGATCTGAGTCCCACTAGCTCTCCTACTCAACTTGAGATGTCCTGTGTAGCCTGTAGTCTAGATTTATTTATCTTTTAAATCTTGTCCTCATGCCAGCCAACTTTCTTTGGATTACGAGGCTCTAAACTATTGGCTTTTCTATTTTGTAAGCATGTCTTAGCCTTTTTTGCTCCTGTTATTTTGTTTGACATGTTTGGCTTTCACATACTTTTTTGGTCATACTGTCTTTCACACTCTCACACACTTCCCTCTGTCTTTGAGGCTCCCACACACTTCCTCAGTAAGGTCTCCTCCCAGTCTGTTTAAAACTCGCCTTGTCTGCTAAGTCTCCCCTGTGTTCTTCATGGGCTTACTGTGGCGTTGTTACTGGTTTGCTTGTCATCTGTCTCCTAAGCTGCAGTAGTTGTGTTTTCCTCTCTCCTCTCAGCACTCAAGGGTAGCTGTTTACACAGATGCTGGAAATGCTGCAGACAGTATACGACACTTAAAGCTCTTAGACGTGCCATGCTACTTAAACATGTGCTGGTCACGGCAGTGCTTTGAGATCCTCATGACTGCCGTTGGTGGCTATGTTAGTGTAGAGTGAGATGCCAAAACAGTGCCTAAAACATTTTGTATTTCAACACAGAGTATTTATTACATGTACAGCTGGATCAGTAAGTTTGTCTGGAGTGTTCTGTGTTCTCGGCCTCTCTGCCCCCTGGTGGCTACTAGCGTAAATGCAGCTGTGTGCTTCTGTAGTGTATTTCATAGTGAGGCCTCACAGGATGGTGGAGGAAGCTTGACTCATCCAGAATTGCTCCAGTTATTTGTCTTCTGCTAAGTTTGTAAAGTCAGGAACCATTTCCCATGGGATTGGTTGAACCCCTCACTGTGCCTACTGAACTTCACCACGGGCTCGGAGAACTGAGGATTTCATTACTTCTCCAAAGTGCAGAGGGGTCATTGTTGGTGTCGCCAAAGTTAATTTCTAAAGTTTGCTTTAGAATACAAACCATGATTTTTGTATAGAAATTTTACATTCCTAGCATTTATAGATGTTTTCTAAAAACCATTGCAAAAATCATTACAAATGGTAAGTTAGTTCTTTTTCCTTGTTAGACCAAGCAAAAAGTACCCTTTCTGCCTGGTTGGTTTCATGTTTTAGGGTATATCTTAGGAGTGCTTGTGCTCGAGGACCCAAGTTTGGTCCCAGCATCCATATCAGATAGCTAATAACTGCCTGTATTTCCAACACCAGGTCTGTGAGGGTAGACACACATGATATAAAAGACATTCACATAAAAAAATATAGCCAGATGTGGTGCACACTTTTAATCCCAGAACTTGGGGGGCAGAGGTAGTCAGATCTCTCTGTAAGTTTTAGTCCAGCCTGGTCTACATGGTGAGTTCCAGAAGAACCAGGGCTACAGAGAAAGGCCCTGTCACATAACGACCCCCACCCAAACAAATGTAAATAATCATATTAATAATAATTAAAAGGTTTAATTAAAATATTTTAAAAACCTAATTGGAGTGTGTTTATTGATGCATATGTTTTTGATAGAACTAGTGCCCAACTCTAGTACAGACTCTACAGTGACTAGGAATGAGTCATTAATAACAGGTTTCTGGGAGGTGTTTGGAAAGTCTCGTCACCAGTCTTCAGGCTCTCCTGGCTTAGACTGACTAGCGTCTGGGTGGCATAAAACATTTCTCTCTCAAATTTAAAAACCTTTCTCCATTTATGTCTTATCAGCTTTTGCCTTGGTTTTATTGTTTGTTTCAAATGTGGTCTTCCTGGCCTGCACTTACTGTTTATTCCAGTCTGGCCTGATGCCGTGCCTCCTTCCGCATGTGGCTCCTGCTGTTTTAAAGGAGCTCACTGGCTTACTTACATGTCTCATGTTTGCACCAAGAGAGTTCTGCTTGGTTCTCTCACTCCAAAACATCATCATTACTATTGTTAGGTTTATTGATTGGTCGTGTGTGTATACCTGTTTATGTTTTGCACATGCCCCAGCCCATGTGTGCAGGTCCAAGGGCGCCTTGCAGGAGTCGGTGCTCACCTTTGACCGTGTGGGTCCCAGAGATGGAACTCGGTGCCGTCAGGCTTGGTGGCTAGCATCTGTCTGCCAAGTCATCTTCCCAGACCCCTTCTCTCACTCCGGTTAGCTAGAAATAACTGAGCACAGTTTTAGGATAAATACATGATCTGCCTTTTAAAATGTACTGTGATCTGTTTAATGTAAAGAGGGTGAATTGCTTCAGGGTGGTGTGTGACCCTGTGTTCTTTCCTAGTGTGTGCCGACAACAACCATGTCCGTACATGGACAGTGACACGGTTCAGAGGGATGATCTCCACTCAGCCAGGTTCCACTCCTTTAGCCTCTTTCAAGATCCTGTCCTTGGAGGAGACAGAAAGCCATGGCAGCTATTCCTCTGGCAATGACATAGGTGGGCATCTTCACAAATGAAAACCCAGGACTGGGCTTATCATGGGAATTTTATTCTTTAATTTTGAAAGTCATTCAAGCAAAGTATTTGTGTGTGTGTGTGTGTGTGTGTGTGTGTGTGTGTGTGTGTGTGTGTGTGTGTAAGTGTAGACTATAGGACTACCTCAGAATGATGCTGCCTGGCACTCACCAAGTGGTCTAGACTAGCTGGCCAATGAGCTCCAAAGATCTGCCTGTCTCTACCTCTCCAACATGAGGATGTCACACACAGTACTTGGCCTGGCTTTTTTCCATGCTCTCCAGCACTTGAGCTCAGTCTGTGGGCTTTACCAATGCATCCATCTTCCCAAGCCCTGAAGTTCTCTTACTAGTTCTGTGAATTCACAAAATTACATTATTGAAACATTTTTTATTATTTAAAAAGTTAAGATAAACAATTTTCTCTTACTAGCATTTCTTCCTTTAAATGTTATACTCAGATGCTAACCAGGTGTTTTGTCTCTACAAAGCTGTGATTGACGGCTGTGCATGATTGAAACTTTTCATTTTTCTCTTTTGTTTCTAACAATTATTGAGAATACAATTGAAGCTGGGAAAAGAGTCAGTGCTGTTATGAAATTTGAGTTGTTTGGCCAGCATGTGCACATCACTGTCCTCTGGTGCCAGCAAAAGTGGTACAGTCTGTGTACTGACTATCTGTAAAATGGCGACAAAGATGGTGCTTTCCTTAGGAAGCACTGATAAAGCTCATGGGGCTGCCAGAGTGTTTGTGCCCATGCATGTGAGCTGCAGGCTGGGATGTAATTCAGTGTGCTTCCCCAGCACGTCAGCAGCAACACAGAGCTTGTTATGTGGAAGTTTGTTGTGTGCCACATACTTTTATGAAAAAATTTGTTAATGAGTGCAATAAAGAAGAGATACTAAACTCCCCAGTGTCTCATGGCAGGATTCTCTTTTACAGTTTGACTCGGTCTTCCCTGCCTTGCCCAGTATAATAGAGGGGAAGTAATTGAGTCATTCTTTTAAAGAATGTATTTTTGTTTTATGTGTATGGGTGTTTTGCCTACATGTATGTATGTACAAGGTTGGAAGAGAACAGCTGATCCCCTCGAACTGGGGTTACATATAGTTGTGAGCTATCCTATGGGCACTGGGCACTGAACCTGGGTCCTCTACAAAAGCAGCAAGTGCTTCTAACTTCTTAACCATCTCTCCGGCTGAAGCCTTTCATTTTTATATTGAAAACCTTTGCGTGCTGCCCCAAATAAGCCTAGCGTCCATAGTCCAGAAGTCCACACCACAGTCATCTCTTTCATCTTTCAGTCCTGTATGAAATGTGGAAAATTTTGCACTGTGAAACATGGTTCCTTTCATTCTGTTAGCTCTTTGTTTAGACTGATGTCCTGTCCTTAAGGTGTCTCATTATGGATGTGAAAATTACAAAAGTCAAAGCCCTCCAAACTGAAGAAGCGGTCATCCGGGAGCTCTGGGCAGTGCGCTCCTGTGACCCCGCGCAAGCGCTTGCTTGGTGGCTACTGTTGTGTGTTTCTCTGGAATTCAATGCAAAATTACTGCTGTGCACTTTGTGTCTTAAGAAAATAGAAACATTGAAGGAGCAGTGTGATAATTGAGGCTTCTGATCACTTAAATTCTTTTGAAAAACATTTTATTACATTTTGTGTGCGCGTGTGTGCACTCAAATGTGCACTCGTGTTCCTGTGTTCCTCTGACCAGAGCACACGGGTGGAGGTCAGAGAGTAAGTTAGTACAGTCAGTTCTCTCCTGCTGTGTGTGCTGGGAACCAAACGGAGGTCAGCAGGCCTGGTGACAAGTGCCTCTAACTGATGAGGCATCTCACCAGCCTTATTACGTTCTATTTATTGAAGTTAATCTTTAGAAGACTTAAATTTTTATATGTACGTTTTCAAAATGTAGTGGGGATACATAAAGTTTATATCTCTTCTTGCCCCTTTTGGAGCTAGGGATCCAGTCCCTACTCCCAAGCCTTTTTCTAACTTGTCAGAATCTAAACATATTCTTTCTCACAGGGACCTTCTGGTGCTGATGCTGCAGATCCTTAAGGAGCGATTACCCTCAGTTTATACATCTTTAATGCATACAATGCAATTGTGAAGTATTGTGGGACTGAAGAGATGACTAACAGTTGAGAGGGGAGTTCAGTTCCCAGCATGCACATGGGGTAGCTCCTGGGGATCCAGTGCCTTCTTCTGACCTCAGTGGACTCATACACACTGACAGACTCAAACATACTCACACTGACACACTCAGACAAACACTCACAGAGGTATACCCACACTCACCCACACATACACAGGAAGAAATAAATTTTGAAAAATAAATGAGTATTTCTATTGTAAAATTTAGTGCAGATTAACATACTTTTGCTGTGTGTGTGTGTGTGTGTGTGTGTGTGTGTGTGTGTGTGTGTGACATTGATTTAGGGCTTATGCCACAACAGGCATGACAGTTGTTTGGGGAGAGGAGTGTTAGTATTAATGTGCTTTTATAAGTGAAACCATTCTTGCTCTTGTCCAAGCTTTCTGTTTTCTGACACAGGGCCGTTTGGAGAAAGAGATGATCAGCAAGTGTTTATCCAGAAAGTTGTTCCCATCACTAACAAGCTGTTTGTCAGGCTGTCGTCAACTGGAAAAAGGTAATGCTTCACAGGACATGTATATTCAGAAGATGCTTTGTCTCCCAGAACGCAGGTGCTGTTTGCTAGAGGTGGAAGAATGCACTAGAAACATTGAGACAACGTTCTGTGCTGGTTAGCTACTAGCAAGGTAACACCCACTCAGAATCGTCGCTGACCCTGATGGGACAGACTGAGAGCATCACAGAAAGAACAAAACCAAACAAAGAAACCTTTGAATTGAAACATTTCCCATCATGCCCAAATATTTTATACATTACTTTTGTCTCTCAGATGGGACACTACAGATTTCCTGCCAGGGTCATCCTTGGCTGATGGTCACTTGACCTGCCCGACTGTCATAGCCCCCAGTTGGCACCTGCATCCCAGTTCACATGGTCCTCACTCCTGTGCAGTGGCCTGTCTCACTGTGTCCTGTGCTTGTGCAGCAGGGTGCTGCTTTGGTCCTGAGTGCTGCACGTTGGGGCTTTGTCTTCAGAGATGATTTGTCTGGTTTTAATGGTAGAGTTCATGGCAGATGTACTAAATTCTAAAACTACCCTTGATTAGCTACTTAAATTCAATCTAAGTGGCCTCATCAGTTGCCAGACTGATTAAGGTTCTGCTGTTTAGAGAGTGTACCTTAAGGTAAAGTGATAAAAGCAGAAGTCTACAGTCGCTGGCTCAGTGGACATTGTAGAAGTGAGCTTTCTGTTGTTTTGTTTCACTTTGAAAACCATTGTCCCTAGTTTTGCTGATTTCCCACCCTCCCCGCCGCAGGCCAGACAAGTGAGCAAGCCTAATTCCTAGTAGTAGTCATTAAGCAGACAGTATCATTTCAATGTTGTTGGTGCTGTTGATGTTTCTAGAGTTCCCTGCTTGCCTGTCTTTGGCCTGTCTCTGTTTACATGGCATGTTCCTGAATATACTCTTAGATTGGATA
Organism: Myodes glareolus; assembly: GCF_982192425.1. Taxonomy (NCBI): domain Eukaryota; kingdom Metazoa; phylum Chordata; class Mammalia; order Rodentia; family Cricetidae; genus Myodes; species Myodes glareolus. The sequence goes on from NC_142030.1 coordinate 6,376,268, forward strand.
GGTTTTATTTTCATCTAGATTGCATGTAGTCATTAGTAATTATTGACAGAAGTCCAGAAAACGACTAATGCACCTAGACCATTCCACAGATGGAGTGTGTCCTTAGAACCATCCCACAGATAGGGAGTGTGTCCTTAGAACCGTCCCACAGATGGAGTGTGTCCTTAGAACCGTCCCACAGATGGAGTGTGTCCTTAGAACCGTCCCACAGATGGAGTGTGTCCTTAGAACCGTCCCACAGATAGGGAGTGTGTTCTTAGAACCGTCCCACAGATAGGGAGTGTGTCCTTAGAACCATCCCACAGATGGAGTGTGTTCTTAGAACTGTCCTACAAATAGGAAGTGCCTTTTCTACCGTGCTGGGACACCAGACATACATATGTGAATAACTAAAGCTTTTTGAAATTTCTACCAATTGAAATAAACAAGAAATCACTTAGTCTGCTAGTGTCTTTAAAAGTGATCATAGCAGACCTTACAGGTGGGGGATTAGTTAATGTTTATACCAGAGGGTTTACTCCAGTGTATGTGGCCTGTGTGGCTAACAGGACTGGCTGCTCTGCTGGCTGTGCCCACTGGGCTTCATCTACCCCCCCCAGGTGCTGTCCTCTAATTGCCTGTCCCCAATTGTGCCTTTTTTGTTGCTGAGATGCTTTGCCCATACGCAGTTCTGGAACTTTTGTGAGTTTACGTTGTAAAAGGTTGTGCACAAACTTGAATAATTTTCTCTCTCAGTATCAGTATATCCCTTTACTCTCATTCCTCCCCTCCCTCTTCCCTTTCTCTCTGTTTTCTCACCTCTTCCTTCTGAAGACTTCCTCATTCCCAAGATAGCCTTTGTGACCAAATCATGTCTCTTTCTTTCAGTTGAGAACACACTAATATATGAGAAGTTTTTCTTTAGAAAAACAAGACTTGATTTTTCTGTCAATTTTCTTTGAGCATTTTAAAACTATTTATGTACATGTTCATTTGTGTGACTTTGAAAATCAGAACTTACTGAAATGTTTGAGTTTTACAATAAAAGTCATTGTACCCTTCAGTCTATAGCATTCTGTCTTTGCAGGATCTGTGAGATCCAGGCTGTGGACTGCACTACAATATCCTCGTTCACTGTGAGGGAGTGTGAGGGCTCCAGCAGGATGGGCTCACGACCAAGGCGCTACCTGTTCACAGGTCACACTAACGGCAGCATCCAAATGTGGGACCTGACCACCGCTATGGACATGGTCAACAAGAGTGAGGACAAGGGTAGGTAGCCTCGCAGTAGTGTAGGCAGAGACTGCACCCAAACAGTCACACAGAAACTATATTAATTATAGCACTGCTTGGCCTGTGGCTCAGGCTTATTCCTAACTAACTCTTATATCTTAAATTAACCCATTTCTATTAATCTGTGTATTGCTATGAGGCTGTGGCTTACCTGAAAGGTTCTGGCATCTTTCTCCTTTGGCATCTACATGGCGTCTCCCTGACTCTGCCTACTCTCTCTATATCCCTTCAGCCTGGCTATAGTCTGTCCTGCCATAGGTCAAAGCAACTTCTTTATTAACCACTGGTAATAAAACATTTTTCACAGCATACAGAGGGAATCTCACATCACAGTACGATTTTTGTCACAATCTGACCTTTAAGCTCAAATTTTAATGAATGCTTGCTTCTCTCCCCAGATGCGGGCGGCCCCACTGAGGAGGAGCTGCTCAAGCTGTTGGACCAGTGTGATCTGAGTGCATCCCGCTGTGCTACCCCCAACATCAGTCCTGCCACATCTGTCCTTCAGCACAGCCGCCTTCGAGAGTCCAACTCCAGGTGGGTCAGAGAGGAGGGAGTACATCCTAAATGAACTTGGTTCTCCGGGAAAGTGTCTGTTGCTGTAAGCTTGAAGTCAGATTCAATGATACTGAATTGTTCAAATATTAATCAATTTTTATTTGTATGCATAGCACATTCTTTTCATAGGAAAATATTGAGTTTTTTTTTCTTTGACAGTTTCATACATGTATAATGTGCAAGGAAAAAATATTGTGCTCTTTCATGTATGTGGCGTATGCTGTAATTGACCTCTGGACTTCATGCCAACCATGCTCTTCACCACTGAGCCCCCCCAGTGACACACTTCCCCAGCAAGACCACAGCTCCTGAGCCTTCACAAGCAGCATCACCAATTGGGGACCAAGTGTTTAAGCCTGAGACTATGGGGGACATTTATTATTCCATCCGCTGTAGGGAATGTCATTCTGTGATCAGGAACTCACTGTATTAGGGTTCTCTAAAGTCACCGAACATAGAACACACGAATCTCTCTCTATATATAAATATACGGGAATTTACTGGAATGACTTCCAGGCTGCAGTCCATCTAATGCAGCAGTGGCTAACTGTGAATGGAAAGTCCAAGAATGTAGAGTTGCTCAGTCCCACGAGGCTGGGCGTCTCAGCTGGTCTTGTGTATGTGCTGGAATCCCGAAGAAGTGGACTCCAGTGCCAGAGAGGGAATGGACTTACTGACAAGGAGATGGCGGGCAGAGAACAAACCCTTCCTTCTTCCATTGTTCCTATGTAGACTTCCAGCAGAGGGTGTGGCCCGTATTAAAGGTATGCCTTCCCACCTCAAGATCTGGATTACAAGTGTGCCCTCCATTTCTGGATTGTGGTTCATCCCAGATATAGTCAAGTTGACAACCAAGAATAGCCATCACACTTACCCTGAATTAGGAAGATCACTTTTCAATTGGATACTTTGTGAAGTTTTCGTTCTTATTGCTCAGGTTCAATGCTAATCAAAAGCAGTTAAGTTATCTTGTCTAATTTCATATTAAGGCATTGTGTACTTAGTATAATAAAGTGCTTTGCCTTTTTCAACCATATTGACAAAAACTTTCTAAGAATCCAAGGGCCAAATAATTGAATTATATTGATTCCTTATTGGTTTCAGCATCTATTTTCCTTTTCCCCTGCTATTCAAAACTTTTGCTTGATTGTGAATGCATGCGTGGTATTAGTTACATTGGTAATTGTATGTAATATGGTGTGCTTGACAAATGCATTCTTAGAGAGAGGTGTGGATAGTAATGTGTATTATGTGTTTTTATGATGTTCTGGTTGGCAGTTTAACTGCTTGAGAAATGCTCCTGAGACCTGGAAGTAAAATCCTAACTTGTCACCTTAAAATCTGTCTTTCAGCCTTCAGCTCCAGCACCATGAAACCATCCATGAAGCAGCCACTTATGGCGCCACGCGGCCTTACCGAGAGAGCCCTTTGTTAGCCAGAGCGAGGAGAACTGAGAGTTTCCACAGCTACAGAGACTTCCAGACTCTTAATCTCAACAGAAACTTAGAGAGAGCTGTTCCAGAAAATGGTCACATGGGTCCAGTGCAGGCTGACGTGAGAGGGGCAGCAGGGGAGTGTGGTGTGTCTGAGAGAAGGTCCCCTGGGACAGAGCTGAGATGTGGGAAAGAGTTAGAGGGGGGGTTGGAAATGCAGAAAACCGCTGAAGGGTTGTCAGAGTCCAAGAAAAGATCAGCGGAGGATGAAAACGAGCATAAGGTGGAATTACGAAAGAAAGGATTTGAAGCAGGAGGATTCCTTGGAAGAAAGAAGGTTCCCCATCTGACTTCCTCACCAAGTACCTCCGATGGAGGGACCGACTCTCCTGGTACGGCATCCCCATCTCCAACAAAGACCGTTCCATCACCTCGGCACAAAAAGAGTGATTCCTCGGGCCAAGAGTACAGCTTGTGAACTCACCCGGTGCATGGTAGTTTCGGGAAATTTACACGGAGAATAAAATTCCCTGGGTTTCTCACTACATGGGCTTTTACATGAAAACACTATAGGATACAATTTGACCTGGTAAGTGTCTTCTGGGCAGGCTCTCCTGAGGCAGGAGCAGAGCACACTCTCCTAAGGAGGCACAGTGGTGCGATCCTTGGCAGCTCCGATGTAGCCTGCTCCCGCAGGTGGACACACGTAGCAGCGGTTTGTGAGCAGAATCATTCCGTGTCCCCTCTGTGCTGCTCTTTTGTCCCACCATGGTAGTGCCCTTAGAGCATGTGAGCCAGCGGGCCATGTTCCTAATCAGTTGCTCTAGACTTGTCTTGCAGTGGTACTCTAATGTTAATCACAGAATCTCCTTGGAATGTGGCTCCCAACCCTTGTGATTGCAAAGTGTTTACTAGATACTGATGAGGTGCTATGTTGTGAAAAAGTCTCATGTAACTCAAACACTATTTTTGGACCCCAGGCTCCACTGTGCACTACGTCTTTAGGGCTGTTTTGTTTCATTGTGGTCATTTCTGATCCTTGTTGTTGGGAGATAATGCAGCATGCATCACCAGTGTTTGATTCCTGAAGTCTGTCGAGTGGGGACAACTGTCCATTTTTGAATAGATGAGATAATGACGGGGAAGCTTGGTGTCCAGAAGGACGACCCTCCATTTGCTGGTCCGCCCTACTTCAGGAGCCATTATGTTTGTGCCGTGTCTCACAGGATTGGAGTTCTAGATTTGGAGTTAAATGCTCGTGTGTAAAACTGTTGTTTTGACTTATTTTGAACTCTGAGGGCAAAAGAAAAATTTTTGTACATTTTCTTCATTCCATTGGGATGGTTTACATATTTCTGAAATGGAGAAAATGTAACTGTAAATCCATGAGCATTCACTAGTAATGATGTATAATTCCCATTCCCAGAAGTATAATGACGTTGGAAAAAATTCTTTAAAATTAACTATATTGTCAGTGATTTCACACACAAAAAAAATCCCTTGTATTTATTTGTCGATTAAATCAACAAATAAGAAAGACTAAGGCGGTGTGTCTTCAGTTCTTTAAGGAACACTATCCTGTTTAAGCTCTACCCATGTGTATTTGTGAAAAAGCAACATTGTATTTACCACGTAAGAAGCCCACTAAAGAACAGAGTGCAAATTGGTTGGTATTAAAATTTCATAGAAAGATGATGTGAACCTTAATCCCATCCCAACAATTGGAGGCTAGCCTGGGCTACATCATGAACCTCTGTCTCATAAACATGGAAGAGGACCTTGACTAAAGCATGGATTGCAGATTCTGCAGGCCTAGCCTTGTGTCTCCCGTCTGTGGGAGAGTGGATTCCACTTGTCCAGGTCGCTGTGCCCCCATTGCCAAGGTTGTGACTCAAGTACATTATGAAACAAATCTGGTGAAAACAGTGCAAGCCGTTTTGTTGCATTTCTGCTGAGGGTGGTAAGTATTCCCATCTCACAGGGGAATCGCAGACCAGAGGGTAAACTTAGCCAGTGGCCGAGCCAGCTTTTGGACTCAGGTCTTCTGTTTGAAAAAACCTACGGTTTCCTTTTTGGCTCCCTCATCAGGATTACTTGGCGTTAAATAGAGTTGTCCTAGCCCCATTCCAACCTTTGGTGAATTTGAGACTCTGGTAGTGGACTCATTTTGGAAAGGGAGCTGCCGTTGGCTTTAATGCACCCTGGATCAAAACATGCTCACCACATTCTGGTTTCTTGATAGATATGCCTCTCTCATTTTCTATGGATAATTCAGGATTGCTCGAATAGTCCTTCATAAGTTTATTAACCTAGTTCACATTTAAATATCTATTCGCAGCATCTTAGCATGTATTGTGACTGTATTATTTTGCCTGTCCTTTTCTCACCAGTTGTATTTTTATGTAGATGCCAACATGAATGCTAGAGTAGCTTGGTAAACTCTAGATTCCTAAACTCTTGGGTTCTTCATCCATGTAGCTGATGTCGAGGGAGAGCTAGAGGAGCAGAGCTAGAGGAGCGCAGGGGACAGGAAGGCTGGGGAGGGAAAGACTCAAGGGCTTTATAAAATACAACCTAGAGTCCCTTCAACAGACTCTAGACTTTGGGTCCCTCTCAACCTGAAAGGATAAAGTTGTGCCTTTTGCTTTCCTGGAAACTGGGTCTTCTGTTTTTCCCAGATGTAGAATTCTTTGTCCAGTCCTGGGAAAGTGCTCAGTGATCCCATGGACAAGAACCTCATTACATTTTCTCGGAGACTCTTCCAGGAATTCTAGATGCTATCTATGCAAGTATGCCTGACTGAAAATCAGAAGGACTCGGGTCCCCTTTCCTGCAGTGGAACTCCACTACCTGCAAGGTCAGAATCCCCGGTTAGTGCTCCCCCCACCCCGAGAAGGGAGTAGGGGTGGATAGAGCAGTGCACTGTTATCTTGTGATTGGGTGGGGAGTTCTGCTGCCACTCCTTAGCCAAGAAGCACAAGTGTGGGACCCCAATAATAACATTGATAGGCACTGGTCATATTCCTGATGGATGTCAGGAGAAGGCTGATTCCTCACGGGGTCTGCATAGAGAATGTAACTTGGGTCATCATCAGATTTAAGCTGAGTACAGGCACCTGGGCATGGACTGCCTGGACAAGGAAAAACTTGTTCAATTTTATTTCTTGAGCCGTTCTAGTACTTAGTATTGTCTTATGACAGCAGAGAAAGTGGTGCCGAGCTTGCCCTGATTTGAGGTAGAGTGCACCTCAAATTCCAGTTGATACCACTCAGAGGTAGGGAGGGAGGGAGGGAGAACAAGTTCTATCTCTGAGAAAGAAAAAAAGAAGAAGAAGAAGAAGGTTTTACATGCTGGTACCCCAGAGGGGCATTAGCTGTTGTCCACAACACCGTGGCTACTGCAAGCTGATCCTTGCTCTTCACTGGAGCTCTTAAAATGTATACTGGCCGAGGAGCAGGGTCTCCATAGCTGCACCGCCTGGTTGATGACAGCTCTGACCTTACAATGCTCCATTCACACACCTTTTCCAGACCAGGCCCTGCCCCCACACACTTACTGTGTGCAAAACTCTCTGTTTGCATTGGAAGAGACAGTGGGCCCCAGATGGAAGAGCACTGGCTGTGGAGCCGGGAGGGGTGGGGGCAATAGCTGGGCTGCATGCACTTGTAGGAGGCCCTGGGTTTGCTCTGGCTTTCAGTACTTCTGTTGTCAGCCCGTGCAGGAAATAGAAATATTGAAGGAGCAGTGTGGTAATGGAGGCTTCTGATTACTTAAATTCTTTTGAAAAACATTTTATTACATTTTGTGTGCGCGTGTGTGCACTCAAATGTGCACTCGTGTTCCTGTGTTCCTCTGACCAGAGCACACGGGTGGAGGTCAGAGAGTAAGTTAGTACAGTCAGTTCTCTCCTGCTGTGTGTGCTGGGAACCAAACGGAGGTCAGCAGGCTTGGTGACAAGTGCCTCTAACTGATGAGGCATCTCACCAGCCTTATTACGTTCTATTTATTGAAGTTAATCTTCAGAAGACTTACATTTTTACATGTAGACTTTCAAAACTTACTGGTTCCTGAAGGAGGCTGAAGAGCCTTCCCAGCCATGTGCCTCTGGACTATGACTGCAACACCTGGGAAGCGCGTGTGAGTTTGCATTAGTGCAGCGCCAGGTGCAGGACAAGCTGCTGCAGCCAACAGACAAAGAAGGATATCCTGCTCAGTTGGGAGGCTGGAGGGGAAGGCTCCGTAGTCGTCTTAACTGCTTCCTGCCCCCCCACCCCCATCTCCAGTGGGCAGAGCCTCTTTGCTTCATTTCTGCATGTGCTTCTCCTCCAGCTCTGCCCTCGGTGAGCTACTGGGTACTGGAAATGTCTTAACCTTTGCCTTCAGATCATGTGAAGCTAGAGCAGAGCCGGGCCCATCATGTGGTATGTGCTCTCTGAATTTGTGTGGCTTAAAGTCACGTTGAGGCATAGAAAGTGGCTCTTTAAAGCAAGATAAATATTCTGAGGGATGGTGGCATCAGACACCTTAGAAACCAATGGAACTGTGAGTACCTGGGCCCAAGGTACTTCAAGGGGACAAGATGGCCCCGAGAAAGACGAGAGGAGGAACTGGGAGCCGTAGGGGACTGAGGCACAGGTCGGTGTGCAGATCCCGCTGCTCAGTCTAGCCCCTGCCCAGGATGAACAGGGTGGGGCACTGTCTTTCCTCCCCTGTCTCAGTGCAGACGGGACAAACGGGTTCCAGATTCTCCCATTGTCCACTCAGCTGCTTCCTATAGCACTGGCATAACTAGACTCTCAGACACTCAGGACAAAACCTTCTGATTCTCTTTTGCCAGATTTAGCCTCAGTTTATTCTGGGATGTTCCCCTCGCATGAGATGATGGAAGAGTCCACACCCACCTTTGTTCATAGAGTCTACTCGTTAGAAGAGCTGAGAGAAAAATAGTTTTTCGGGTTGTCTGCCTCCATTTGCAAACACCCAGAAATTGTGGGTACAAGCAGTTGCCTCTCAAGTCTAACTGGGAAGGGTCTCCAGTTAGACCACTGAGAAAGGCAGACCAACTTGCTCCTCCCTGATCGTGGGTACTTGCTCTAGTGCCCACCGAGAGTTTTATAAAGTTTTATAAAAGGCTCCAAAAGAAAACTTTTCTGTGTCCATCCATCCCCGTCCGTAGAGGACGACCCAGTAGGTGATGAGATTCGTCTGAACCATCTCTCCTGGTTAGAAGGACAGGTAGTTTGGGCCCAGCCAGTTGTCAGTGGACTCAAGCACACAAGTTTATTATAAAGAGCAAATAATGCCTTGTGTGTGCATTCAATTCTCCTGTGCTCTTTGAGTCCCCTGAGAAGCTGGCTCTGCATTTCCAGGGTCAGGCTGGCCCTCTGGCTGCTTCTCCTGCCACAGAATCAAACAGTAAAGGCATCATGACTGACTTGTCTCCTGATGAAAATAAAGCAGCTAGTGAAAAAACAAACAAACCAAAACTCCCAAGTCCAGCACCAGAGCTTTCTTTACTGCTACTCAGTGTTGTGGTGGGTTGTGTGCTGTGTGAAGACTGTGTGTTCTGTAAGGTTTACCTGGAAGTCACCAAGCCCCTCGGTGTAGCGCTGCGTACACAGGTGATTTTAAGTTATCACAAATGTAGTTTGGATTCAATTTTGTTTTATTAAGGCGCTATTACACAACACTTTGAAGTCAAACAACTGCCGTAGCATCAGCCCAGCCAACGTGCAAAGATGGTCACAGGTAGGTTTGTTCATGTTATTAAATCTAATAAGAAAGCCAGAAAGCATAGACAAGTTACAGGGGTCTGGACAAGTTATAGAAGGTGTGTAACAGGTCAGAGTTCAATACATTGATGTCAAACTTCTGCTTAAAACAGTGGAGTTAATTGATCTACTCTGTCACAATAACAAGGACGGGCTTAAAGAACAAAATCATATCTAAACAAAGTTTTAAGCATTTGATTCCCCCACCCCCCAGCTTTCTATCTACATATTACTCAAACGTACCAGACTGACTGACATGACTTCTAAGTGTTCGGGAACCATACCTGGAGACTAATAGAGTCAGAGGAATTAATAAAAGGGAGGATATTTCCACCTTTCTTCTCAAGGTCAACTAGGTCCCAAGGGACCTCTGAGGCATAACTGTAGAGGATCTACATTCAGGGAGGCTATGGAGAAGCCATCTAGTGAGCCCTCCAGAAATGAAGCCTTGGCCAAGCAAGGGTTTCATCCTCACGTAGATGGAACAACTGTGAAAGAAAGACCAGAGGAGCCGGAGGTTCCTCTCGAGCCCCGGTAGCCCCTGAGGAGCAGACCTCAAGTGGCCTTCACAGTTAAAGAAGTGATTGCTTTTGACTGCCTGAATGGTTTGAAACACACAGCAGGTCCTTCCTAGACACTAGGGCTTAGTCCTCAGGAGGTGCTGTTCTGACAATATCTCTCACTAATGATCAGAAAAATGCTGCCCAGATGTAGGACCACCTCGTGGTCCGGGTTCAGTTCAACATGGCAGTGCCTACATGCAGCCCTGAGAGACAGGACCCCTGTCGCTGTAACCTACAAATTAAATGAGATAAAGCTTAGTAGACTGGCCAGTTCTGTTTTCATTTCCAAAGGTATAAAACTTTTGGCAAGGCAGGAAAATGCATGTTAAGATGTGTTTAGTTGAGACAAGGGGTGGAAGTGTTTAATCCCAGTCTATGCTTTGACACTTAAGGGTGGCGAGAGACTAGAAGCTGATGTGCCTCAAGTTTGGATGACAGTCGTACCCTGGAAGAACAGTAGCCTTAGACTGTTGGATCATGGGAGTAAATAGTGGCTTTTAAATAAATAAGTGAGTTTGTCCTTCATAAAGGTCTATAAGATATTGTCACATAAACTCGGAAAAATTTCCTAGGACTTTTAAGACTGAAGAAAAGGTTTTCCGATGGTGTTTTCCTAGAAGAAAAACTCATAATTTATGAAAAGTTGCCTGACGATCTCACAGGTTTTAGTTCTGAAACAAGAGCTGAGTTTAAGTGAAGGTTTTCCAGCTGTCACAGCCTGGGCTGTGGGCATGAGCTGCCTGGCCCTAGGAGCGCTGTGTGCTGCTGAGCCACACCTGCTCTGTGGGATCCTTTCCCACGTGATGTGCGCTTCAGTGTGGAGCTGTGACTGCCGGCGCAGGTGTTGCTTATGGGGTTTCATCCTCCTCCTAGCAGACTTGCTTGGGTTTAGCCAGTAGCGTCTCACTGCTGATAACAAGTGTGTGCCGTCTTGAAATGGCCCAGTGTCACCAGCCGAACCCAGAGAACTGCTTGCCTTATCGTCCACAAAACCAGCAAGGCAATGCAAGCATCTATGTGTTGATAGAATTCCTTATCTGAGACAATCAGAGAAGTAATATTTCTTAGGTCCTCATAGGAAAAGTTGAAAATTCAAAAAAAAATGCTTCTTTATTGTTTTCAGCTTTTATGACATGTTGTGATAACTGGAAAAAATAGGGTACAGACCTTGCACCCCAGGCTTCCTTGTTACAACTTCCATTCTTTACAGGTGGGTGTCGGTGAAGGTGGTGTGTTCCTTGGTTACTGAGCTGAAACCCTTGATGGCATTCATTAGTTCCTCTTCGTCCACATACTGAAAAGCAAGTCAGTCATTGGTTTCAGTACTTCCTGTCAGTAATGTTCGCTCCTCACAGTCTATCACTGTGATATAAAACATTCAGGGAATTAAAAGCTGTCTATGTGGTTCCTCTATATTCCCTTCCCTGAGCTGCCAGCTAGCTCAGCACACAGCTAGCGTTCACACTGTACAATAGTTTAGCCTCTGTGAGCCTCGGTTAGCTGTAGAGTAGGGAAATTTAGAATCTGTGTATATGTAGTTTTTTATTTAAAAAAAACTTCATTTAAAAAGAATAAAAGCCAGGACACAAGCTATTATGCGCTGGTGCTCCCTGCTCTGTGTGTTGCATTTATCAACAGGGTTAATGTTATGATTTCATACAAGCAGTAGCTTGCCAGGTGTTGGCACCATTACAGGGGTCCACTGACTCCTTCTGCACACTGCCCTTTACTAGAACTGGAACACCAAGCAAGCTCACGTGGTCATTGTTTGTAATGGTTATAGGTAAAGCCTATGATCACAATCCCACAAAAAGACAACTCCTGTGTTTTTGGCTAGGCCCCAGGCACCTCTGACCCTACACTCCTTCTGTAACCGTGGTAACAGCCCTTCCTAGACTGCATGAGGATTATGTGAAATGTCTTCATTGTTACATTGATTACATTTATGTTTTGAAAAAAAATTCATTTAATAATTATCCAATGTAATTATCTCTGCCATTTAAAACCTAGGCTTGGAATGGGATTATGTAACTGAACGAGTTGTAACAAGATCAAGAAGGATTTTTGAGGTTTTTTTGTTTTGTGTGTGAGGCAGGATCTCATGTACCCCAAGTGGCCTCACACTTGCCCTGTAAAGATGACCTTGAACTTTTGATCCTCCTGCTTCCACCTCCTGGTGCTAGAACTATAGGTGTGCACCACTGTGTTCCACGGGATTGGACCCAGGGCTTCGAGTCTGTAGAGCATTCTGCAAACCGAGCTGCCACCCCAGCCCCAGGAAGATAGCGTTTAGCTTCAGGATATATTTAATCTTTCAGAATAAGTGCAAAGGACTTGGGTGATGGCAGGGACGCAGATCTAGAGCCAAGCAATCAATCCCTTTGTCAGTTTGCCATTAGTCAGGAACTCGTGGAACTTGCCAAATAAGCCGTGAAGGGAAAGGACAGAAAACTTGGAAAGCAGTTGGTTGGAGGCAGGATGTGAAGGAAAGCTAAGCTCTCTACCCTGTTTCTTTTCCTACTACCTGAATGGAAAGGCAGTCTAGTAGATGTCTAGGAGGATAAGGCAGGATTGCTGGTAAAAATCCTCAGGTGTTCATCCTTAGCTACCAGGGAGCTTGAAGGGCTAGGAGGTGACAGGTGACCCCTCAAAAGCAATCATTCCTACTATTGAGCCAACTTTCTGAAAGACAGAGCTCATAGGTGGTGGCTGAGGGCTGGTGATGTGTCTCGGTTGGTAGAGTGCATGTCTAGCATACACGAAGGGCCCTAGGTTTAATCTCCAGTGCTGCACGTTCATTCTTAAAGGGAGAACATGGAGGCACATGGAAGACGTAATTCCAGCATCTAGAAGGTTGAGAAAGGAGAACCTTGTTCAAGGTCATGTTGAGATACATGTAACCTTATCTCACTGGATGCATAAATAGCAGTAATGTATTTATTTATCATGGCTTTGGGCAGTTTTAAAAGTAAACCAAGTGTGGCATTTTATGCCTTATTTAGGTCAGTTTCTGTATTTTCTGAGTGTTTTATCATACAGCAGGTCAACAAGCTGTTCCTAACCTGCTAACCAAACAGCAGCAGCAACACCCTTAAGCCGGTTGTTTACAACATAATTGGGCAGGTACCACAGGAGTGCTTAAGGGCAGTGGCATGTGGACAGGAGGCAATCAACTCACCAGTCCACTGCTGTGGCCCATAATAGTTTCCCACAGTGAGTCGTCCACCAAGCCCTTCTTGTCTGGAATGTCCATGAGCTGGCTGATGCTGCGGTGGAGAGAGCCCTGGGTATAGGTCTGGCTGATTTGGCTTTGACTTGGGATCCGCAATATGGACATGCTTCGGCTGCTCCGAATGCTCAAAGGCGTCCCAGACCGAGGGATTCTGGTGTCAGCCAGTCCCTGGAAAGAAAAGTAGCTGTTGGAGATGGGCGAATAATAGAACGCTTGGGAACTGGAACTCATACATCCTACCTGCAAGGAATGATGTCGCCTACAACAGAACTTAAACTTGGGAGCTGTGAGCCCCTGGACTGCTGTGCCTAGCCGTGAACCCGGGGGGGGGGACCTAAATTAAGGTGCCTCTCTAACTACACACTGACATGGAGCCTGCCTCTTGAACTTCTCTTCCCTCTTGTCAAAACTTAACCTATATTTGTTCATGGTTGCCTGATATATATTTCATTTTCAGAGTTCTGCACTGGTATAGGAAGTGATCCGTCCTCCCCTTTCCCCCATATTTACCTCCTTGTAGGAATCTAGAGTCCATAAGTCATCAACTTTGTCATTACCACCAGCAAGGCAAAAATCTGGCGGATTATAAGATGAGCTCTTAGGGTAAATCCTAGCTGACTGAAATAGCCAGTTTCTGATTTAATGTCCCATCAGTAAAATATTTCTGCTTCTCCGTGGACAGTCAACACAGCATGCAAAGATCACATGGCATCCATGCAGCACACAGAGGTACCTCAAAGTGCATGGTGTAACTTTTTAGGGTGACAGTGCTGGTCACATCAGATATATCAGCCACAGAGTCAAACTGAGAATAAAAAACAAATGGGTGCATCAATCTTTGTTTAATGCTGTTTGAGGGGTTCAGAGCCAAGATGGCCAAGAAGTACCCTTCACATAGGTCTACCACAGAGAAGAGTTTGAACCGCTAGTGGGAAACTTTCTTTAAAGGAGAGAGGATGAATTCTGCAAATCAGAAGTGGTGAGAACCCTAAAGAGCAAGAACAACCTGCGAAAGGTGACCTAGAGGCTAGAGAGTAGCAATGTGTGACATTGTCACCAGGGTCGTGGCCAGGATAGAACCAAATGCTGGCGTCATGTAAGCAAGTGCCAGTAATGTAGACCATCCCAGCAAACAGGCAACCCAAGTGAGACATCCATGGTACTTACAGCTCCCCAGTTAGGGCTGTGCTCATTGACAGACCCCCTTTGCTAGCACATGTAAGGCCTTGCACTCATTCTTGGCACAAATTAAAAAAGGGAAGTGAGTCCTATGAACCAAGGAAGGGACTCACTCTGAGTCGCGCCCCCCCTCCAAAACTCAAGCAACAATAACAGCCCCTTCTTAATGACATCTTGGCAGTCAAATAATAGACTTCACCCAAAGCCTTGGGTCATTGTATACCTGTACCTTCCTGGAAAGAAGATTGCTCTCGCAGGATCCTGCAGTATAAAGTCTGGTAGCCACTGTGGCAACAAGGTCATGAATTGGGAAGGACCTTTCTACACCATAAGTGGGCTGTACTGACTGCTGAAAATCCCTGGTCTCATCCACGCTCACACAGCTAGAGCTGATAAGGTTCCAGGAAAGCCCGGCAGGCAGCTCCAGGAACATACCTATCCTCCACCGCTTGTGAGCTAAGGGAGTTCCCGTCTCAGCCAGCAACTTTGGAATAGCAGGGACATGCTAGTTGCATCTGTGCCTTTGGGTGCTAAGCCCCGTGGCTACAGGAACATAGTAGCCAGTGGCTCTAACCAGTCAGCCCCTGCACTTCATAACAGGATCTATAGACATTCTCCCTCCTAGTCGGGAACTTCAAGACTGCAGTTATGGGAAGAAAAGGACTCCCTGGGGATCAGGGAAAGAGTGAACAGTGTTACCCTCACAACAGCTCTCCCGGAAGAAGCATCTCCTTCCAGTCTCTGAAGCTCTAGAACTATTAGAGACCAAATCCACAAGCCTCAGAACTGCCTGTATTGGCTTGTGAAACCAGTTTGGCAGAACACATGCCTAAATGAAAATGTTATATACACCTGATGATTGAGGAATGAACATCACAGCCTGTGGACTTGGGGCCATACTTGCTGGTGCCCTGTGAGCTTGTTCCCTGTCTTCTGCTATTGTCATTGCCTACAGGACCTAGGGAAGTCCATAACTGCTAGCACCATCTTGGAATATCTGTGATACCTCTAGAAGGCCCCAGCCTACATCCTGTGGCTCAAGAACTATCACACCTGTGTCTCAATCCTTGGCACCACCTGTGCTTGTCCCAAGGAATTTGGTCCTCCGTGTACCCCATGTTACCTAGATTGGCAGCTACTCACCAATCTCAGTGTATTGGAGCTGACTCTAAGTCTATGTCTACCTCAAGTCAAATAAGTACCACCATGAACTGCCATTGTCTAGACTGTTAAAGACTGTTTTTAAGTTCCCTTATAACCAAATATTTCAAACTGTCATCCAATATCACATATAAATGACAAAACCCTTTCCTATAAAACTGAAAGAAAAATGTTACAGTAGGCATAAATCTAAGGATATAAACACGAGAGGATACATGACCAATTCTTAGTAAGAAATCTCCAAGAACACATCCGAATTTGAAGAAAATCTAAAAAATGCCCGAAACAATAAGCATAATCCTAAAAAAAGAAATGGAGGTTCAAACACAGATGAATAGCACAAAGCAATGATGGGACAATGCAGAAGGTAAGCAAGGAATTCACTAAGAGTTAGGAACCATTAAAATAACCAATCAGGAGTCTCTCGTGAATGAAATGAAAAATTACGAAGGAACTTTCCACACTAGTGGACATTAAGATAAAAGTGAACCAAGAATGATGAAACTAACAAGACCTCTAGTGACCTAATTCTTGCATTTGGGGAGTTAAAGAAAGTAAGGAAAGGGGAAAAGGTACTGAAAATACTATTTCGTAAAATAATGCATGACAATTTCCCAGGAGCTAGTGGTGGTTGGGAGGGAGGGAACGGGGAATCTGTGAAATACTGACTTCTGGGTAGGACATAGCTGTTGGTGGTCAAAATTCCAGAATGCATCAGTACTATCAGAAGAGCCATGGGCAGTTGGTGACTGCTCAGAGAGGGAAATATACTCTTTTGGGGGATGTGGCCACTGTAGGTCCATACCCCAGTGGATGGGGCCCACAAATCCATGTACATGTGGGCATCACTAGTTGTACTGGGGTAGTATTAATAGCAAATTAAAAAGGAAAGCATGCAGTTTGGAAGAATATTTAGGGAATGGTGATTAGAGAAATAATGGTGAATGGATGTGATCAATATATTGTATAAATAATATTTTTTAAAAACTTCTAGAGATATATGGATATCCATATTTATGAAGCTGAAAGACATCTCAAGGTAGCTTCATCCAGAATAGACCTTAAGGGTAAATATTGTGGAGTTGACCAATAATTCTCAAAACATTAAGGGGCTACTCAGATCTACAGCAGAATTTTCACAGAAGAAAATGATATTACATTTTTAGAATGCAGAAGAGGAAACATGCTTAAAATAATACTAAGTAAAGTCTTTCCCAGATAAGAAGGAACTTAGGGAATTCTTTGCCAACACTAGGAAACACAGGGACATCCTAACTAGAAATGAAGGGATGGTAACTGCTGTCATGAAAACAAGAATATATAATACTCATTGGAACAACATCCCAAAGATCTAAAATTAGATGCTGCCAAATAAGTAAGCAAAATGCAGTTATTAAAATGACAGGAATAAGTTAATCAGTAAATCCTTGCCATAAATGGATTAAATTCACCAATCAAAAAATACAGATTGGCAGAATTAAGAATTAATTGAAAGCCAGATATAGTGGTACACATATATAAGTACATGGTATCCAGAAGCAGGAGGATTATGAGTTGAAAGCTATTTTTGACATTCCTAGTTATTAAACAACAAAAAAAAGAACAAGCCACAAAAATTCTAGAACCCAACTGTATGCTGCCTACAAGAAACTCACCTAATTGCTTCACTATAAAGATACACCAAGTATACCAAAAATAAAAGTTTGGGAAAAGATATGTCACACAAATGGGAACCAAAATGATCTGAGCTTCCTAGTTCAGAGTTGTAATCCCTGGTAGTTGGGGGACTGTGGCAGGAGGATCACAAATTCAAGGCCAGCCTGGGCAAACAAGGGAAATCTTAACACCCCACCCCACACACATACACACACACACACACACACACACACACACACACACAAAAGGGAGTGGGGGAGGACAGATGTGGCTCAGTGGCAGAATGTTTTCCTGGTATGTTCAAGATCTTAGGTTCAGTCACCAGTGCTGAACAAAAAAGCAGGAAAAGCTGCATTCATTTCAGATAAAACAGATACTAAATAAAATCTTTACAAAGAGGAAATCATAGTGAGAAAGAAATCTGCTCAAGAAGATGGCAGAAAAAAAACGTAAAGATATGTAAATGTCCTAGTCTGAATGAGAATGGTCCCCAGCTGGTGGAATTGTTTGGAAAGGATTAGGAGGTGTGGCCTTGGTGGAGAAGGTGTGTCACTTAGGGGTGGTTTTTGAGGTTTCAAAGGGTCTAGCCATTCCAGTTTACTCCCCCACACCACGGTTGTTTTCTCAGCTTGTAAGCTCTCCTTTGCTGCTCCAGTGCCATGTGTGCCTGCTATTATGTTTCCCTCCATGATGATCATGAACTCACTCTCTGAAACTGTTAAGCAAGCCTCCAGTTAAATCCTTTCTAAGTTGCCTTGGTCATGGTGTTTCTCCACAGCAATAGAAAAGTAACTAAGACAATGCCCAACATGGGACTTTCCAATACAAAGTAAATTTGGCTCTAAAGTGAAAGACAGATTAATTCAGTAGGAGCTGGACATTTCAACACTCAAATTTCCTCATTGGACACATCATGCAAATGCAAAATCATCAAAGAGAAAGCTGCATTGAACCATACTTCAAAGCAAACATCCTAACAGTTACTGAACGTTTCATCCAGCAGCAGAACACAGATTCCCCATCAGGATCTTGAGGATAGAGCAGTTAAATCTCAACAAAGCACAATCCTACTCAGACTGTGAGAGATTAAAACTACAATCTACGAACACCAGGGGCAACAGAAATCAGCAGCTGATGTGGAAACAACAAGATTCTTTCATCTTGGGTCTGGGAAGATGACTTGTCTGTAAGGACTGTTCATGGCCCTTGTGGACCTGAGCTTTGTTCCCGGCACATCTGCCGATAACTCCAGCTCCAGGTGAATCTGACACTTTACATACAAACACATACAAAATCTCTAAAAACACTAAGTCTCTCCTCTAAAATATCTTGGATCTGATGATGACTTTACTGAAAGCATTTAAAGGATAGCCACTTCTCATACTTTGAAAACTATTCCAGAAATTCAAATTGACCAAACCTCTTTCAAACTCTTTATGAGACTAACATTACCTGGGTACTGAAACCAATGCAATAGAGAATACATTGCTATTGCACACAAAAATAACTGTAGACTCATTCCCAATGGACAAAGAAGCAAGCATTCTCATTACATATTAGTGATCAAAGTTCAAGTTGATGCTTTCATGCTGTAAGCCCTGAACCAATATTCCAGCCTGCGTGCAAATGCAAATGTGCGTAAGATACTGATTTTTAACTCCTTTTAGAAGTCAGCTGGGTGATGGTGCACGCCTTTAATCCCAGCACTCAGGAGACAGAGACAGGTGGATTTCTTTGAGTTTGAGGCCAGCCTGGTCTATAAGAGCTAGTTCCAGGATTGACTCCAAAACTATAGAGAAATCCTGTCTTGAAAAACCAAAGGAAATAAAAAAGGAAGGAAGAAAGGAAGGGAGGAAGGGAGAAAGGAAGGAAGAAAGGAAGGAAGGAAGGAAGGAAGGAAGGAAAAAAGATATTAGAAATTGCCTTTTAAAATAACATTTCCCTTTTCACATCAAAAAGAACATATACTCTGATCAGTTTGAGCTGGTCCCAGGCATGCAAGGATGGTTCAACATGTACAAATGAAGAAATGTGATATACTGTATCAACAGAAGAAAGAACAAAAACCGTAGAGTTCATTTTGCAGAAAAGGCATTTGATAAAATTCAATGTAAAATTACCAAATAATTTCACACATAATCATACCTCCATAGAATAAAGAGCATTTATAATAAATGCTCTATCACATACTCATGCAAAAGGAAAAGGTTTTCTTCTTTTGAAAGAAGACAATGCTGCCCATCCTTACCACTGTTAACATAGTACTGAAAGAAGTCATGGCCAGAGCTACTAGACAAGAAGTTAAAGGATGTCTAAATTGGAAAGGACAAGGTTAATTTATCCATGTTTGCAGGTATGATTTTATGCATAAATACTTCACCAAAAAGTATTAGAATGATAAGTGAGTTCATAAAAGTGAAAAGCAGGTCACAGCAGGAAAAGGCTTTCTTTCCCTACATACCACATGGGTTTCCCCTGGTGGGTAGACACTCAGTGCGGTCATTCGTTTCTGAAGAGGTACTAAGGGAGGTCTCTCTCTGATGCATGGCTCCCTGTGGAGTTTTCTTTGTAGAATCAAGGACAGAAAAATGGCCAGCAAGATCAGGCCCAGCAAGGCCATCACCACAATGAACCACAGCTCACTGTAGAACTCTGTGCTTTTGGTCCCTGCTCCCTTCTTTTCTCCAGGAGTTGTCAACACTAGGCCTGAAAAACACGGGGCAAGAAAAAGATTCTTTCTGTAAGTGATCCCGTGGCTCACGATGCTGTTATTGGAGAGTGAAAGAGTCTCATGTGCTTGTTTCTAACTACACGTGAGCTAGAGTGCTGGTTTGCAGTGCCGCGAGGATAGTGCTGTAGATCACCAATACATTGCAGCTATGCAGACAGCAGTCACAGCGCTGCAGGTCACCATCGCCTTACGGGGATGCAGACAACAGCCACAGCCCGGCAGTTCACCATTGCCTTACAGCAATGCAGACAGCAGTCACAGCCCTGCAGTTCACCATTGCCTTACAGCGATGCAGACAGCAGCCACAGTGCTGCAGGTCATCATCACCTTACAGCAATGCAGACAGTAGCCGCAGCCCTGCAGTTCACCATTGCCTTACAGCAATGCAGACAGCAGCCACAGAGCTGCAGGTCATCATCACCTTACATCAATGCAGACAGAAGTCACAGAGCTGCAGGTCACCATTGCCTTACAGCATTGCAGACAGTAGCCGCAGCCCTGCAGTTCACTAATGCCTTACAGCAATGCAGACAGCAGTCACAGAGCTGCAGGTCACCATCACCTTACAGCAATGCAGACAACAGCCACAGCCTTGCAGGTCACCATCGCCTTACAGCAATGCAGACAGCAGCCACAGCGCTGCAGGTCACCAATACATTACAGCAGTGCAGCCAGCAGTCACAGCGCTGCAGATCACCATCGCCTTCCGGGAATGCAGGCAACAGTCACAGCGCTGCAAGTCACCACCACCTTACAGCAATGCAGACAGTAGCCGCAGCCCTGCAGTTCACCATTGCCTTACAGCGATGCAGACAACAGTCGCAGCGCTGCAGGTCACCATCGCCTTACAGCGATGCAGACAGCAGCCGCAGCGCTGCAGGTCACCATCGCCTTACAGCGATGCAGACATCAGTCACAGCCCTGCAGATCACCAATACGTTACAGGGATGCAGTCACTACACTGCAGATCGCCATTGCCTTAGAAAGCTGATCAGTGGTCATGAGACAGTAAACTGGATTTTGGGGCATCAGATCTTCTTGTTAGTGAATGTCAATAGTCCATTCTAACAGTTTCCCCGTGGCTTGTCACCTGCCCTGTAATCACCCAGAGCTCTGTAAAATCAGCATCTCAAATGCACCGGGGGTGTGTCCTACAGAGGGAAGTATCAGATCCACTTCCTGGATCTGGCCAACGTTGGTGTTATCATCTTAGCCGGCAGCCATTTGGCTCGCATTCAGTGAGGGTACCAGTTGGGATCTGTGTGGAATGCTTGCTCCCTCAGACAGCCATGTTCAGAGATGGGACAGTGACAGGTAACTAGATCATCAACGTTCTTGTGTCACCAGTGGGCAAATCCATTAGTGACTCTGTGGCTTAGTGGGCTGTTGAGCGGTGAGGCCTGGCTGGAAGAAGTAGGTGGCTGCGGGCGTGGCTTGAAGGGTGTACTTGGTCCAGACCCATTTGTCTCTGCTTTGTGGTTGCCATAAGTTATGAGGCAAACTTCTATGCTCTGTCACATGCTTCTCACCACAGTGTTTAGCCTCAGACTCGGGGACAATAGGGCCACATGACTGTGGATGGAAATCTCTGAAACAGGAGCCCAAATAGGCTTCCTTGACGGTGATTTTCTTGGGTCTTCTGCCGCACTGAAGGAAAGCTGAGTAACACATAACACAAGGAGAAGTTAGGATTTCTGAATATGGAAATTAAGTATTCGTAGGATTATCTGATCTTCTGCATGGGGGACAGGAAGTGGCACATGGGAAAGGGGACTATGGGGTCCCTACTGAAGAGTCTAAGGCAGTGGAATCATGCCACCAGGCTGGAGAACTGAGCGGGAGAGGGTCTTAGATCAGCTGCCCATCCCTTCACCGAGAAAAGCTTCAAGGCTCACAAACTGTGAGACAGCCACCGCCTGGGCTGGCCAGAATCTGAGAGCTGAAGCCCCGCCTTCTGAAAGCTAATTCCATCAGCAGAGGGCATGGAAATCTCTGCTCCTGGGACACCTCTCTGTTTTCAGGAGATCATGACCAGAGAGTGGGGAAGACATACCAGGGCCATGTGTGCACACTCAGGGGGAGTCATAGAAGGTGACTCAAACTAAGTTTGAGAGGTGGGTACACCTCTGCGAACCCAACTCCACTTCTGATCAGTGACATAGTTTAAAAAGTCACTGACGCCCCGGGCCTCTCCTTCTCACATCTGAAATCAAAAGTTGAAGACAAAGCTCCAGCAGGTTAACAGCCCCTTCACAGTGAACGGGCGTGTGGTGTTGGAAAACAGAACCGTGGTGTACAAGAAGGGTTAAGTTCCTGTGTGTGTGGCACAGGGCTGGGACCCCAGAGACTGATCCGATGGGCTATGAGTGCTCTTTGCTCAGGAGTATGTGGGGAATGAAGGGCAGGGTGCCCGAGGGGAACCTCAGAGGGGAAAACTCACAGCAGTAGGAGACACAGTTCCTGCCTCTTCCCCTGCTCGAAGGCTGCCTCCAGGCAATGGAGCAAGAACTCTTTAGAAATTATATCACAAAAATTAAAACTGACTAGAGAAATCGGCTGAGCCGCACATCTCTGAGCCGGCACAGTCCACAGTTTCTCCCCATGTTCTGCCAAGAGCTCGCCTCCAGACGGGAGAGCCACCCTCAGCCCAGGGTCCACAGTGGGAAGTTCATCTGTGCTCATGAGCTGACTGGAAGTTGTTGTCCTGTGATAAAGGCTGAAATGGGATCGCGTCTGGCCTTCGCTCTTTCAGACTGCCCTTTTACTTTAGGGTTCCTGCCTTGCTCATCCAGTGCCAGAGGCGTAGTCAGGGGATGAGTTCTGGTGGGCGGAGCCGGCTATAAAGAAACCTGGGCCTAATGTGCAGTATGGACCAGTCAGCAGGTGCTGCTGGGTCCCAGTGTCACCATCGCCCAACAGAACATATTTAAAAGACACAATCCTCATTCCCTTCTCTTCTGTGTATGTGTCGGCAACCCTAGGATCTGTGTAATTAGCAGGCACACGGAGCTGATTCTTAGGAACATGTAAGCCAAAGAAACACAGTTGAAGAAAATGTCTGGGACTAGGAGTTGGTAGGAAGACCACATTTGGGCATCACAACATTTGTAGAACACCCCTGAGTAAATCCCTATGCCCTCCACTGTCCAACTGGCAACTGGATTTGTTATCAAATGAAGTCTTTTCTGTCTCCCAGCTCTGAATAAAATGAGATTAGCTATATTGCAGGGACCATGTTAAGTCTTAGATGTATGGTATACCCAAATAAACATAACATGGAAATAGGATACCTAGTGTGAACGTGTGTGTGTGTGTGTGTGTGTGTGCACGCGCGCGCGTGCGTGCATGCGTGTTGCATGTGTGTTGGAGGAAAACACGCAGACATCAGAGGACAGCCTTGTGTGTCAGTCCTTGTTATTTGGTACCTGTCCTGTGAGCTTCTAGGGACTCTGTCCCTACTTCTCATTTTACCTTGGAAGCACTGAGCTACCCTATGTGGCTGTAAGTGGGTTCTGGGGATTCACACTCAGGCCCTCATGAATGTGTGCTAAGTGCCTTCCTCATTGAGCCACCTCCTTGGTCCTTATGTCATCACAACTCGAGAAGGATGCAGACAGAAATGTCCCCAGTTCACTGTTTTCGGCTCCGACTCCAGTACCTCATTTGCCCCTCAGGATGTGAACTGACCACCCACTGTCGCCCATCTTCTTGTCTTCCCTAGAGCCCCTCTCTGCTACCGCTCTGTATATAATATCATAAGAGTCTTTAGATAAAATATTTGTTCAGAAGAGAGGTTTAATCCGGGCTCTCTGCTGTTTGTCACACTGACAACTCACTGCCTTGACTTTTGAAAATAATACGAGCTCCCTGTCTAATAGAAGTTTCATTAGGATCTGTAAAGTGTTCTTCCTTTCTTCTTCTTTCTGATTTTAATGGCACCCTACAGTTTCCGCATAAAAAAGGCTACGGTGACCGTGTTAGCGTATGCAGTGACCGTGTCTGTATGCAGACACCTGCCTGTCCCTGGAGGAAAGCGAGTAGCTGCTGCACTGAACACAAGACAAGAGAAATGCTTACCACATCCAGTAGAGGCGTCACGCTGGAACAATGAAGTCCCAACACTTCCGATGTCTGTGTGCAGGTGACCTGGAAGAAGAAAGCTAGACAAAAGAAAGAATCAGCCAATCTCTAGTGTGAGCACCAGCTAACAGGGCATCATCGGGAAAGAGCAATGAAAATGAGACTCCAGAGCAAACTGAGTGCTAATGTCACATGTGACAATCAGTTCTAAGGGTGGGGAGTGGTTAGGATGGCATTAACTGATGCGGGAAGAAAGTGGGCGGTGCCATTTCCATTTCCTGGTTTTGGGTTCTGGCTCTTAGAAGGGTCGAGCAAGGTGCTGAGTACCACCCACGCATCCATTCATTCTCTCTGCTCTAGACTGGGTCCAACATGTGAAATGTGACCAACCGTTTTTTGCTCCTGCTGCCTTGACTTCCCCTCAGTGACGGCCTGGAACCTGGACCCGCGAGCTGACTCAAGCCTTCTCTCCCCTTGTTACAGTATTTCTGTTTTTATCATGGCACCAGAAGCGAGTAGGATGCCAGTTTCGATGCCCGTGCTTCTGCAAAGGCTTACGACATCCCAGCAGGGGTTGCTTCCTAGAGCAAGGCTGCTGCAAAGAGGGACGCTATGAAGAGGCTCACCACACACTCTTACCATGTGCTCCTGAACGACAGACCCAACGCTGTGGGCCAGCAGACAAGTGAGAACCATCTACGAGCCGGAATAAAAATCTTGTCTTGGGCATGTGTTATAGCAATGACAAGCTAACACCTAATATGCGTATTTCTAATTAAAAAGTCAATCAGCAGAAGAGCTGCATGGTGGCAGCATATCTATGAGGGCGGAGTGGGAGATCCGAGCTTCTACCAGGGCAGCAAAGCATCACCGCGTCAGAGGACTCACGACCTCCAGATGAGTGGATCTTGCTCTGCAGTGGGTCTACACTTTTTCCTCGAAGGGCAGCTCAGAAGGAAACTTGGGAATCCATGATCCAAATTCCTGTGTCAATTGCCAGGACCCAGTGCCTCTTTCAAGGGCACACAGATGGTCCAAGGCCTGCTCAGGTAAAACCAGATCCGCCAACTGTCGGTCATCTTCTTTCTATAGCAGGCTGCCCAGGTGGCCAAGAGCTGTGGCGGGGTGTTAAGCTCACTCAGGGGGAAACTCGGTATCTTATCCTTCAGCTGAAACAGGTCTCTCAAGGACCCAAATGCTCCTGGCTTGATTTACTATATAAATCCGATGTACCTTTCAAATGATTCTGTATCCACCAGCCCTGTGACCACACAGGTTACTTGAAAATCTGAAGCACCTTGTGGCACCTTTCTTATTCCAATTTTGAAAAACTGAGACAAAGAAATAGGAAATACGACTGGAGACGGGGATGGAGTAGAATCCTAGAAGAAAAGGGAGGTTCTTGCGAGGACTGATCCTATGAGGTTTGGGGAGCCCCTCACTCAGGGATCTAGGGATGGAGATGGTCCTTGGGTGTTCTGGTAACGTTTTTGTTACTTTGATAAACACTATGACCAAAAGCAGCCTGGGGAGGGAAGGGCTTATTGGGCTTTCACTTCCAGGTTACACTCCATTGTTGAGGGGAGTGAGAGCAGACTGAAGTAGACGTGTGGCAGAATGTCATTTGCTGCCTTGTTCCCTCTGGCTTGCTGAGCAGTGTTCAGTGTGGCCTGGGCGCCTGTGCTTAGGAACGGCACCTCCACAGGGCACTTGTTCCTACATCAGGAAAATCAATCCCACAGACATTCCATGGGCCAAGCTGATGAAGGCAATCCTTGCAATGAGGTTCCCTCATCCCAGATGACTCTCAGGTGTTCCAAGTTGATGGTGAAAACTGACCAGCACACCGATGATGGTGTTGTTTGCAAGTGGGGCTACAGCGAGGAACTCTAAGTTTTCAGTGTGTTCACCGTGTTAGCTTATTGTGGTTTGTCTTGTGAAATGAACCTGCCCGCTGGCCTCCTTCCTGCAGCCACTCAGCTCGCTGGGAGACAGCACTGCCCCTGGAAGTATCCAGTAACAAACAGAAGGAGACACATATTTAATCTGAGCTGTAAGATTTCTACAACCAGAGGCCATGTAAACCAAGGAACTTTGATGCCAAGTCTCTTTGGGTCGCCTTTCTTGGTTAACATCTCATAAAGCTGGGAACCATAACACATTACACAGAACAGAACGTGAGTTACTGACTTTTGTCCACAGTCCTTGGTATGTAGAGGGCAGTGTCCAGGTCACTGCACACCCATTGTCCTCTGTCAGTGACCATGTATTCCTTTAGCTGGCCATTCAGGAGGGAAGTGCCACACAGTTGACACACTCCGTGGATTCATTGCTGTTCAATGAAAACGGGGCTTGGTACTGAGGCACTCTGGGGAGCAAAGCACAGGTCATAGCAATGGGAACTTGTGGATGGATGCACAGGGTCCTTTAAGAAGAGTGTAAACAATATATGGAATCAGCCACCCAACCAACCAAACAGAAACAACCCTTGGTGTTGCTAGAAACCCATTAAAAATAATAAGCTGGTGTGGGAGGCAAGAAGACAGCCAATCAGAATACGTGTGAAATGCAGTCTCAGCAGCTTTGGGTTGCTTCCAAAAATCAATGGAGACCGCTGTTTTATTAATAAAACTATTAACACACAATGGGTTTGCTTAGCAACATAACCCGGGGCTCATATTTTGCTGCATTTTCCCCTCTTTTAACGGATAAAGTGTCCTTAACACTGTTAACTACAGTACATGGCTATTTTTCATATCAAATCAATATTTATTGCTATGAAGCCCCAAGGACTAGATGAAGTCAATTTTTTTTTTTTGCACCAAACCAAACTGCTTAGATGGTGAATTATGCCCTTTTGGCGCCCATTTATTTTTAAAGGTTTTTCTTGAACTGTTAGTTTGTTTTCTAAGATAGTTAAAGGCCTTGAAAACAGCAATCCGAGCATAGTAATTTACTGCTCTGACTAATCAATCAATAGCGGATCACATTAGTATATAATCAGGTTTGGCTCTCCTAAGTATGATGCCAGTTCTAGAAGCAAGTTGGTGTGCGTTTTGCAGGGCGTTCTCTTAAAGAAACCTTGACTGCAGCTTGCCCTCAATGTAAACACATTGTTAAGGGAACAACTGGAGTCCTTAACAGATCACCTTTCAGGGTGGAAGAGATCTCCTTCAGGAGACCTTGTTGTCTCCAAAATAATCAAGATATTTATAAGTCATTAAGATCTATGTATATCCTCAGTTAGCTGTTAAGAAAGGAAGGGGGTGAATATATTGACTACATTACTGATGAGACATTATAGCAAAGTAAGGGATAATTACGTTTTGTAACATATGGTTTAGATCCCCAAAACACAGTGTTGTGGGGATATGTGATTACACTGGGAACCCCAAGTTTGTGTTTGAGTTAATTAAATAAAATCAACCTTAGGTCAGGAGGCGGATCCAGCAACTAATTGACAGAAAGTAATCCTAGAGAGTGAGAGGGAGTTCAGAAAACAGACAGAGACACACACAGGAAGTAGGAGACAGGGACTTTGAGTGTGGCAATGCTTTTGAGTTTGGAGTGATGGAAGACATTCTGCGATGCCGGCAAAGAGAGAAGGTCAGCTAGTTGCTCCGCAACCTCTCTGAGCTAGCAGGTTTCCACACCCCAACCTCTGACTCCTGAGTCTTTATTGGTAAATTGAACAATAGAGATTTAGTTCAAAACTTACATTTGGTGGCAGGGGCAGGAGGCAGATCCAGTGGATTGTAGAAGTCCCACTGAGCTGCTGCCTGGCCTGAGAAGTGGGCAGTTCCTGGCGGAAACAGCAGTAGATTCAGGTGCAGCCGCTGTACTGGCAGAAAAACATTTTGGTACCCCATGTGGGCTTGTCAATCAAATTAGTCATTTCTAGGAATCAAACTCTCTGAACTTGATTATATTTACAGGACAATAAATGTTACAATTCTTAACATTTTTCATATTTATGACATGTTGCTATTCTCCATCCACCTAGGATTCTGTGCCCTATTGTAGTAGAAGGACGGATCATCCACTCCCCCTCCCCTCTCATCTGTGTGCTGAGTGCTGCCACGCTATAACCTGGAATCCTCCATGACGGGAGCACCGCCCACGGGAGTGGGCAAGCACATTTTTCCCATGGTAGGACTGGCTGTTGATCATTTATACTGTTCTGCTGTCCACTGAAGGCAGCCCAGGCAGAGACTGGATATGTCCCCAAGCCCTTGAGTGAGCATGAATGTGCTCTCGTACCCTCTATGACTGCCCATGCTGTTTAAAGTCATATTCTAGTGAACAAGGTAGTTGCTTCATGGGTACATCATAAAGGAGGCTATAAATTTAGACAGCAGACATTGAGAGTTGCCACGGTGTGCTCTGATTATCATGTGGACAGCAGGAACCTAAATGTTGTCCATAGTAAATGAGAAATGATATTTTGGAGGAGTCTAAGATACCTTGCCAAGGACTGGAACAGAGAAAGTGAGGGTCAGAGAATGAAGAGATTTAGGAATGGTTTAGGTAGGAAGTGACCCTCGCTAATCAGCCTTCATTTGGGACTGTAGTCTTGAAGTGGGTGAACTCTACTGAAGAGGGAGGAGGGACAAGGAAGGATTTAAGCAAAAGAAGGAAAGAGAAAGAAGTAGAAAGGCTTGGGGCCAGGTTTACAACCAAGACAAGAAAGCCAACTAATAAGACTATCCCCAGGGGCAGGAGGCGATCTGCAGGTGCTTGTCAGGAAAACTAGAATCGCATTGAACACATTCCTGACTCGTCAATGAAGGAGCCCTGGGGCCAAACACGTGTCCTGTAGTTGTCAATATGGAGGTCACGGACAAACTGTGGGAGGGTTGTTTCCCTCCAGTGGTGGGGAAGTAGAAGAGTCTGGGGAAGGGACAAATGGAGACGGCTCACGTAAACTGAGCTTTGGAAAAGGTTTGTGGTGCCAGGAGAAGGGATCAAGTTTATTAGCATCAGGAGAGAAGTGACTTTTCAGCCGAGGGTACACAGAGGGGACCAGGTATGGTCTCAGGCTCAGGCTGAAGGCAGATAAATTCAGATGCAGGCACGAATCTGCCTTGGGTGAGGCGGAGAGCATCTGACTAGTGATTCCTCCCAGCCTCTGAGAAAAGTTAGCAGAGGAGATCAGGTCTGGCTGTGGGTGAGTACAGAGGAAGGCTGGAGCAAGTGAAGGTTTGCCTGAGTTAAGTCAGAGAGGAAGACATTCAAGTGACCTGAGAACAGGAATGTTGAGGGGTGGGCAGCTGAGCATTGTGGTGACACCTTTCCACCGCCCCACTTGCTACTCTTGATCTGCCCTGTCACTTAGGTCAGGTCAAGGCCAACCTGGGGTCTATGTCTAGCCGCTTTGGCTCCCATGAATGTCCCTTGGAATTCTAGAACATAATCCACAGACTTCGAAATTGCTGAAGGCTTTTAAGTGACAAAGGTTTTAAATGGCAGAAAGACTACAAATCAAATATTGTCAAGTATAAAAAGCCAAGTGTGAAACTTTTACTTTATTATGATTTCAGATACAATAAAAACTGTATAAGTAGAGAAGAATGGAGTGACCAAGTCAACCGTTGACAGCTGTTGCCTCTAAGTGGTGGGATTACTGGTAGGCCTGGCTTCCTGTTTATGTAACCCCTAGGGTACACAGGCCTCCCATGGAGGAGTCCTCGGTTCAACCTGATGTTGGGTTCTTGATTTATTGGAATTCTGAGTAAGTTTTGAACCAGGAACTCTGTATTTTTATTTATTATTGCATCCCACGAATTATGTTTCTGCTTCTGATAGCAATGTTATTCCCAATACCTTTCCGTAACTTTCACGTGTGTGTGAGCATGTGTGAAGAGCAGCAGAGCTGTTTGGGTGTACGTGCCTGCTGTCATGCCCAGATCACAGAGTCCCCCCAAAGCCAACTAGGAAACCAAGTCCTGTATGTAAAAGCACAGAGCCTTTCTTCTTAAACAAGTTTGCAAACTTGGATTCTCAGAGTTGGGGTTTTCTAGTAGCAAAGGTAGGGGGTGAGGGATTTCTAAGGTTCTGTACCCCTGATTGGTTGACATTGTGTAGGGGTGTCCTGGTGAAAAGCAATAGGGGTGTGCTGGCAGGTGGTCCTATCTACAATGGTTGGAATGTTAGGAATTTTCTTTGGATGGTCTGTTCCTGGGTGGTGCAAGCTTAAGGCTTTTCCTGGAACCTGGTTCTGCTGGCTGTGGCCGCTGGCTGTGCTGTGCGGCCTGAGCCCCCACATGGCCTGGGCCCCATTGTGTGTGGCCAGGCTGCCCTGGGACCCACATGTGCGTCCAGGGGAAGCAGAGGTTAACGGTGGTAGTGCAGGTCTGTCTCAGGCTCTGTTCCCGTTTTTTGAGTCAAAAACTCTGACTGACTTGGAGTTCACCGAGTAGGCATGACTGGCTGCCAGCAACCTCAGAAACCACCTAGGTGCCTCCCCGGTGCTGTGACAAAGAGTGTGCCACTCCATGTCCAGGGTTTTTTCATGTGGGTTCTGGAGACCTGCCTGAGGTTCCCAGGCTTTCTGTGATTGAGCTATTTGCCCGGCCCTAATTTTCATTTAAATATATGTGTGTGTGTGTGTGTGTGTGTGTGTGTGTGTGTGTGTGTGTGTATTAGGAATGGAAGTTATTTTATAGAAATCTAATTAATTGGCTAACAGTTCATTGCATATCTGTTCTCATGACATGCCATATCTCACTGCTTTGGGGAAGTGCGTGGATAGAGGGGAAGCATCTCTGAGAAGTGGGCTTAGGCAGGAGTGGTGGAACACCTGTAATCCCAGGGGTCGGGCGATGGAGGCAGGAAAACAGCTGCAAGCTTGAGACCAGCCCAGTCTACATGGTAAGTTCCAGAGCAGCCTGGACTGCCACCGACTTGCCCTGGGGTTTTTCTCTGGTCGTCACCTACACGGTGTCTCAGTGGCAGCCCATGCCACCGAACATAGGCCTCACAGTCCCACTGGCATCCCCGTTCTCACGCGGGATCTCCTGTGCCAGGTACCAGCCATCAGTACTCACTTCCTTTCCTGGTGGTGAAGCTGGTCCCCCTGGAAGCCCTGCTGTAGGTCAGCACTTGTGCCCTGTAGGCTGCCGCTCCATCAGGTCGGCTCTGTGTCCAGGGCCCCCATACTTCCCCTCTGTGTGGCTGGGAGGGCAGGGTGGGGCCGAGTCAGGAGGCCAAGGCTGGCACAACTGCAGGCGTAGCCGGAACAGTAGGGGTCTGAAGAAAGAAGTCAGGCCGTGGATCTGTTTATCTGTCATTTTTCAGAAGTTGATTATATTTTGGGGAAAAGACAATTTTGCAATCTCATTAAAAATTCCCCTTTCAGGACACCGCTTTCAGGGAATGAGAAGTGAAGCGCGGTAGAAAAGGAGTGAAGTTACACCAGATGCATGCAGTGCCTGCAGAGGCCAGAAGAGGGCGTAAGAACCACTGACAAGGAGTTACAAACGAGTATGAACTGCCATGTGGGTGTTGGGAATTGACAGAGAGTAGCCAGTGCTCTTAATCTTAATTGGTGAGCCTGCTCTCTCCAGCGGCATCTCCACCCTAATTTTTTGGGATAGCATCTCTCACCGGCCTGGAATTCCCAAGTAGGTCACGCTGACTGTCCAGAGAGTCTTAGGGTTCTACCTATCTCTGCCACCTTAGCACTGGGGTGTCTAAGTGTGTGCCACCACCCTGGGCTTTCTGTGAGAGATCTGGGGATCAGACACAGGTTCTCATGCTTGCATGGTGAGCATTCTACCAATTGAGCCGTTTCTCCAGCCTCACAAGTAGTCCTTTTCATTGATAAAGAGCAGACACTTGGTTCTCTTCAGAGGACCAAGATAAGTCTTTTTACTTAGAACATAGCAAATGGCCTTTCCTCTAGATTTCTCTGAATAAAGACTTTTTGTTCTTTGAGACACTGACCTTCCTGACATTTTAACTTAGGTCAGGGTGATGTAGGTGGGCCTTCTGTTATGTGTTATTTTCATTGGTTAATAAAGAGACTGCCTTGGCCCTCTGATAGGACAGAAAATTAGGTAGGCGGAGTAAACAGAACAGAATGCTGGGAAGAGGGCAATGAGGCAGACGTCATGGAGCCAGCTACCAGGTAAGACATGCTGACTCTTTCCCGGTAAGCCACCACCTCGTGGTGCTACACAGATTATTAGAAATGGGTTAATCAAGATGTGAGAGTTAGCCAGTAACTAACTCTTTAGAGATAATGGGCCAGGCAATGTTTAAATGAATACAATTTGTGTGTTGTTATTTCCGGGGCTAAGCTAGCTGTGCGGGAGCCGAACGGAAAGGACGAAAAGCAGGCCTGCCCGCAGCTCCTTCTACACTTGGTTCTCTTCAGAGGACCAAGGTAAGTCTTTTTACTTAGAACATAGCAAATGGCCTTTCCTCTAGATTTCTCTGAATAAAGACTTTTTGTTCTTTGATACACTGACTTTCCTGACATTTTAACTTAGGTCAGGGCAATTCCCAACTAAGCACAGAGGTCTCTTTTGCTCCAGATGAGGACTGCAGAGTGTATAGTCCAGAGAACCCTTGGGGGAGCATCTTCTTTAGTGACTGCAAACGCAATGCATTGTCCCTCTGGCTTCAGGATGCTTTTGTTGGTCACCTTTTCTCAAACGCCATTCAAGTAACGTAACTGCTCAAATGATTTTTTTTTTCTATATGCATCTATTTTGTAACCTTTGGGGGCCTGCTGGCTGGTCATGTGCTTCTGTGGCAGGTCTCCTTTCGGTTTAGTTATCTGTTCTACTGACCTGTGCATAACACCATTAGGGAGCTGAGGGGGTGTCCACTGGAAGGAGGTCGTCCTCGAGCCAGGTGTCTGCACCTGAGGTGGGGCAGTGTGAGGCCTCAGCTTGGCTGTTGGTCCTCTGCTGCAGCCCCGGAAACAGGTACAGGCCTCAACCCCAATAGCATATGTGGTGAAGGGTCTCAGGTCATAACGGGTCTGCTGTGTGGCTGTGCCTTCGGAGAGCTACAGGAGCGAGGACCAAGTGGGATGGTGTCACGAGTCAGAGGTGGTGTGCCTCTTTCTCTGAACGGAAGCCTGTGTTAGGTACTTTGAGACAAGGAATAGCCCTGCTCTGAATGGAACCCCACACTAGGTATTCTGGGAGAAGCCATATCCTGCTCTGAAAGGAACCCCACACTAGGTATTCTGGGAGAAGCAATGACAAGGTTTCTCTGTATAACAGTTCTAGCTGTCCTAGAACTAGCTTTTGTAGACCAGGCTGTCCTTGAAGTCACAGAGATCTGTCTGCCTCTGCCTCTCCATTACTAGGATTATAGGTGTACCACCACTGCCCAGCTTTGTGCTAATTCTTCTAATGGCCGACCCCGATGGAGGGGAAAGTTTATAAGAGTTCAGGGGAAGTTAGATGCAACAGGAAAGAGGAAGACTATCTCCTCCCTAACCTTATGAATGTACTAGAAAATGGAACCAAATATACAAAAGCTGGGTTGGATTCAATGACTTTCAAAAGGACTTCTTTATAACAAAATGAAATAAAAAGTCATAATCTGTATTGAATTATATTTTTACCACTAAATTTTATATTCTACTGCAGTAACTTGTATGGAACTTACATATCTAAAGAGGCGGGTACAAACATTTAATGCTTGCAAGCCTCCCTTCCTCTCAGAGTGCTCGTTTTGCAAAGCTATTTGTCTTTGTAAAACTACAAACTTCTGATTTATTTAGAGCAAACTTTTGACCTCATTTGGAAAAGAAGCACTTATATGCTAGAGATTAATTTCCACATAGACATAAGGAAGATAATTAAGGAGCTACCTGCTATTTTTTAAAATGCATACAATGCACTCCAAATAGAAATTATTTGGGTTTATTAATATTATCATTTTATAAGCATGGATAATCAAGGGCTGATTGTATTTACATCATCTATATTTATTGAATACGAAGCCCTGTAGAAAATATGCTAATATTCCCTTAGCATGCACCAGGAGCCTTGTCTGCATGTGGGCCTTCTTTGGAAATTGTGTTTCAACACTGGGTATGCTGGCCTCAGAGGATTTCTCCACACTTTTCCAAATCGTTCCCTAAATTGGTCTAAATAATTCATAATGTAATACTTGGATCTGCACAATCTCTCTATAAGCTTATGTGAACAAAGTATTATAATCTCCACTTACTCACGAGCCACAAGGGAGAGACCCAAGCCATGCCCCAGAGGTAAGAGACAAAGCGAGGACAGACTTGGTGGTTCTCAGGTTGTCACTTAAATAATGCAGGGATTGTCTTAGTGATGGCTTCCTAGTTGTAAGGACCATTAAATATTAGTCTTTTTGTCAAATACCGAAAAACTTTTATGTCAAGGAATTAAACTATTTTTATCTTCCTCATCTTGTAAAACCTTTGTGCATTTTTGTTTGTTTGTTTTTTGTTTTTTTGAGACAGGGTTTCTCTGTAGTCTTAGAGTCTGTCCTGGAACTCACTCTGTAGACCAGACTGGTGTCAAACTCACAGAGATCCGCCTGCCTCTACCTCCCAAGTGCTGGGATTAAACATGTGTGCCACCAACGCCTAGCTTTGTACAAATATTTTAATACCTTCACCCAGAAAAACTTTCCTTTATTACCCAGCCCATCCTGTGAAGTTAAGTGATTTAAACAGTATATCCTTCCTAGTTTCCCTTTTTTTCCTTTAAAACTAGCCAAACTCAAAATACTGTGTGGTCAGATGCCAGTCAAGGGGGAGAAGACATAAGCCACTGCCTGAATTAGAATAAACACCAAGTAAACTTCTGGGCTTGGGTCTTGGTGCTCCCTTTTTACAAAAGCAATCAATCACCTTGCCAAGTTACTTTTGCCTTACTGGTGTGTTCCACTCTGCCACACTAATGCTGCCCTTTCTCTCTTTCTGGCATGGCCCTCAAGAACAGGCATGTTCCGACCCACTATGGTAGGATCCCTTCGTGCTCTTTCCTGTCTCTGACTTTCCTCAGATGTGTTAAAGACAGCCATGGAGACGGCTGTGCCCAGTGGTCCTGCCTCTTCTGAGTAGGTAGTACTTCCTTGAATTCACCTTTACTGACAGAGACAGGAGTTTCTTTTTGTTAGAGATCTGTGTGTGTGTCAAAATTGGGGTTCCTGTGTATGTCAAATTGGGGTTTTGGGAATACTCCTCACTTTATCTTTTCTGTCTTAGCATTCACTCTGTCAACCCCATTATGTACACACGCCGCCTGATTCTTCAAGTACCTGGTCTCTATTTTTCTAAATGTAAAGAATTTGCATATGTGTAAAGTCTTGGCTTTCTTATGTCTCTGGAATCTTCAGCACCACCCTATTGGAAGGAGACATCACCACCCCTGGTACTTGTCCCAGCTTAGATGTTTCCTGTTTTCTAAAGACTTGATCTCTCAGAAGGGCAAGGAGAGACGACACAGGGGAAACCATGGAGGAGGACAAAGAGCCAGATCACAAAGACAGTGGCTTTTAGGAAGAGCCCTGCTGAGGCTCAGCTCTTTGAGCTGTGTGCTCACCCCGGTGTGAGTCCCCTGCTGGAGCTGGAGAAGAGTCAGTAGAGGCTGATATTCCTGTTGGGTGTCTTACGCTTGGGTGGAGGAGATGGTGTGGAATATGGGCATTTTAGACCTTCTGGTGGGGCAGGTCCAGTTCTACACCGAGTCCAGCTGCTTGGGACTTGGCCTGCAGAATCCACTGCCCATACCTTAAAAAAGAATCAACAAGAACAATCAAAACCAAGATACCCTCACACTGGAAAAGGCTACCAGGCGTGGACTTAATAGTGCACACTTTAATCCTAGAACTTGGGAATCAGAAGCCGGTAGATCTCTGTGCGTTCAAAGCCAGTCTGATCTACAGAGTGAGTTCCAGACTAGTCAGGGCTATGGTATCTCAATAAAATGTTAATAAAAAACCAGCTAAAGACAAAAGAACAGGATGAATTTTGATCTTGCAAGCTTGTGATTACAAAGGATCATAGGACAAGAAGGGAGCTCAGGTAGACTCACCACAGCTGGCTGACATGCTCCTCTCTGCCACTGTGGGGCGGCGCAGTGGTTTTTGTCAGTTCCTCGAGACTGAATGGATTCCTGGACTCCATAAACTCAGCAATTCTTAAACACCATCTCCATTAAATCTGCATGAAAATCCAATTTCCTTTCATCAAGGAAGGGACAAACATATGGGGAGATGTATAATCTTATTTATCAAGAACCATTTGGATAATTAAACACGAATATCCTAAAAGGTCGCCTCGGGTCGCTATTTGCATGAGGAAGTAATTTGTCGAACGTCAGGTACAATAGACCAGGTGGATGGATGTGTGAGCATATAGGGTTAAATTAGGCCCAATAACAGCCAACCACACCGTGATCAATCAGAATGATAGATGGGAATGTCAACCCGGGAAGACCGTGTCTCCACGTGCTATTCCTTACTAAGCTCTCAGGTAAAACTCTTAACTTTGGGGTTTTTTCTCATTGGTTGTCTTTTACTCTGTTTATTATTATAATAATAATAACAAATTACCATGGGCCTTTAAAGACAAGTGTGGGAAAGCTCGCTTGCGTTTATGTGTGCACTCTCCAGGGGTGCAGTGTTGGGAGGCATGCAGATTGTTTAAAAACAGGCTTATGTTGGGAAAGAGAGTCCCGTCTTGTTTTGTTCCTACATCAGTACACCTTCTGGAGAAGAAACGCCTTGGCAGACTTTTAACAGGGAGGCCAAGTCCGATCTGTGTTTGTGTTTCTGTTGGGGGCAGATGCTTTGTGAAAGGCAAGTTCTGAGGTTGAGATACTGTCAAATGTAAATCTCTAGCCCCTTGCTGATAGGGTTGCTGGCAGCTCCCTTTTCAAAAGAGAAAACTAACCTGCTTCCCAGCGAAGAGGCTCTTTAAAGACAGAGAGCTCTCTCTCCTCATTTGCATTGAATCACTCACATTTTTTTTTATAAACTCTTTTTTTCCAAAGCACTCTAAACTATTTTATGTTGTGTATGTGTGTGCACTGTGCATGGGTTTTTTTTCGATGAGGGCTGGCATTGTACTCTTCCCGGTAAAGAAGCTTTGGATTCTGTAAGTTGCCTCTAAGTGTAAATAAGATACCAAGACTCTGAAAGTCTAGATTAGGTCAGGTCCCTGTGTGCAAGGGTGGAAGACATGTTGAGTAAATTGTCTCAGCTGACCGGGTTCCCTGAGAGATGGACTGGGAAGTGGGGGACAGGAGACTGTCCCTGGGATAGCAGGGTGAGTACCACCCACGCGGCTCTTGTGCCCTCTGCACAGGCCAAGGGCAGACTTACAGGGGCCGGATACTAGGTTATTGATGAAGAGATCAGATGGCGTGTCCCAAGAGGGATGGTGCCTGGCTCAGGACACTGGAGACCAACCACTCTAAGGGCGACCTCCCAGGGATGGAATGGAGGGGACTTTCACAGCAGAAGGGCGACAAGCTTGGGAAAGACACTGTTCTAGGGAAGATGTAAAATAGAGCCCAAAGGTCAGTATCAGATTCCCCACCAGGAGCGGGCTCTTGGCGATTCCCAGGCATGCTGATAGTAATCAGGGTCACAAGAAGAAAGCCTGTGGAGGGAGGTTTGATGGGACAAATCTAGCAAATAACTGCTGTGTGCCCACAGAGACAGCTGCCACACAGGTGGGAAGCTGAGGCACTAGCTGGAGGTCACTAAAGGAAGGACAGGGGGCAGTTTAGCCCAGGGTGGAGATCATTCGGTTCTCTTCTTTAGTATTAATTTTTTGAAGTTAACACGCAAGTGGGCTTCCTTATGGCATTTGCATACACATATGCTATTTACATTTTCTTGTTTCTGTCTGTGCTTTTCCACCCGCTGCCCTTCCCTGCCCTCTGGTCTTCTTGCTGGGCCCCTGACTCCCTCTACACAGTTCCCTTTCATTTCCATCATCCTCTCCTCTTCCTCCTATTTCTACACATACACACATGTACACACGCACAAAGTCTAGAGTTCCCATATGAAGACAACATGCACTATTTGTCCTTTTTGAGTCCGGCTCATTTTGCTTCACACAGTGATGTTCAGCTACTTCCATTTTCCTGCACACATCGTAATTTCTTTCCTTTACAGTTTAATAAAATTCCAGTGTATGTGGACCACATTTTCTTTGTTTATCTATATCTATAGATGGATATCTAGGCTAATTCCATATATAGGCTACTGGGAGCAGGACAGAAAGAAACCCGGCTATTAACGTGTCTCTGTGGGTGTTTTCTTACAGTCCTTCAGGTGTGTGACGGGAAGTGGCTCATCTTTTTCCACGTAGATGCAGCATGGGATTGTGATGCTGCTCTGGAGTTAGCACTGATCCTCATGCCTTCCTGTGCCCTAGACTTTGATCAGGTGGAGTCTTATTTTCAAGATGTGATATAATCTAATAATTTTATTATGTTTAATTGTGCATGTTCGTCAGTGTGTAGCTATGTGCACTTGACTGCAGCTTCCTGAGGGGCCCAGAAGAGGGCACCAGCTCCCCTGGAGCTGAAGTTAGAAATTAGTTGTGAGCTTCCCCATGAGGATGCTGGGAACAAACTCAGGTTATCTTTCTAGTCCTCAGTCAAATATAATGGAAAATCCTCAGTGTATAGGTCTTAGTGAACTTTGGCATTTTATCTTCTAGAATATAGACAATATAAAATCCCTGTCAAGCTGGGAATCTACATAGGACCTACTATTCTCTCGTCTTTGATAAGAGACCTTCATCACACATTGCTCTTTTCCCCTAGACTTCCTTTTTAGTATTCAATCAATTTGAGATCAAAATAGCACTCATAGGAATCAGCATGCTTATGCAAAGCAGGCTCAGCCTATTT
Source organism: Myodes glareolus (assembly GCF_982192425.1). NCBI lineage: Eukaryota > Metazoa > Chordata > Mammalia > Rodentia > Cricetidae > Myodes > Myodes glareolus. Next base: position 6,414,778 of record NC_142030.1, read on the forward strand.
ACATGAGCTGCAGTGAAAATGGAAGTGGGCACAGCAAGGGGAAAGCCGGTGACGATGCTACAGTGCGGTGGGTCTCACGGCAGGAAGGCAGCGTGCGTGCCATGCCACACACTCTGTGATGTCAGCTTTGCTCACTCTGCACTCTGCCCTGCCCTCTTCTATGCCCACTCCCTGTGACAAACAAAAAGTCCTATCAAAACCTCATTATGCCCAACTAAACAAGACTCGGACTAAGGTGTGTTCTGGGTTCATAATTTACACAGATTATACCTGTGATATCTTCTTAGAAACAATTACTGAATTCGGTAACATGTGACAGGGTGGCATTCTGGCTTGGACTGTAACTATCCACCAGAAGGTCACATGTTGAAGGCTTGGCCTCTTACAGGTGACAGCTTTGGGAAGGGATTGAATCAACTTACTTAGGGTTTCGTAGCTTAATGGAACGTTGGAAAGTTGGAGGTGAGACCTAGTCAGAAGAAAGTGGTCGTCGGGGAGTGTCATCGAATGGCACATTTTGTCCCGTCCCTTGTCGCTCCCTCTCTCAGTTCTGGCTACCAGAGGTGAGCAGCTTGCTGCGCTGTGCCCTCTTCACCATGATGCTATGCTTGTCACCGGCCTAGAAGTAAGGGAACTCAGTAGCCACGGCCTGTGACCTCTGAAATGGCCAGAGTAAACATTCCCTCAGGCATCTGTTGCTGCAGTGGCAGGAAGCTGGCTAATATGGATGGAGAAAGATGGAGAAATTATGGGCAGGAAATGTTGAATAGTGTATTAGTGGTTTTTTTTTTTTTTTTTTTTTTTTTTTTACTTTTGGTTCTAGGAGATGAATTTAGACCTCATGAGCACTAGGTAGGCATTTCACCACAGGACTGCATTCTCCAGCTCCCTGGCCTTTCGGTTCTTATGGAGTAATATACTAACCAGAAAACCGTGTACCTTCTGAGGGGACATGGAGTTACCTACTATGAATTCCCTGACAGAGAGGGAAGAAAAGGAGGTGCACCCAGAGCATCTCCTAAACATACTTCCCCAATAAACAAATTAATGATGGTTAAAGTTTCCTCTGAGAGACTTGTAGTCTACATGTGATAACACTTGATATGTGTGCACAAGTTAGCATAACGCCACAGATTACACCGTCCAGAGCTTCTCAGTAGGGAACTGTTAAAAAAGTGGGCAAGTCAGCTTGGATCAACTTGATATTTTTGAAAAAATGTTTCTGTGGTAACAATGGGAAGTGTTACAGTGTAAGATGCAGAAACTACAAATACTTTTAATGAATATAAAATAACGGAAACATTTAACCGTGATTCTGTACTTGGCAGTGATCAGCACATTAATAATGTCAGCTTGACTTGCTACACACACATTGCTGTTTTCAGTGCACTATGTATTTAACTACTAATGGGCATCATTTTTTGCTTGTTGTCCATTAAAAACATCGGTGGTGGCGCATGCCTTTAATCCCAGCACTCAGAAGGCAGAGGTAGACGGATCTCTGAGTTTGAGACCACCCTGGTCTACAGGAGCTAGTTCCAGGACAGGCTCCAAAGCTACAGAGAAATCCTGTCTCAAAAAACCAAAAATCAAACAAAAAAACCCAAAAACCAAAAAAACAAAGCAAACAAGCAAACAAACAAACAAAACAAAAAAACCATGAAGCTGTTCTTTGATTTACTCATTTCTCTCAAAGACTTAATTACTCTATCTTTCCTTAACTAATTTTAATTACACTAGGCTGCCATACCTGGACAGCTGTAGAAACAGTCAGCACTCTTTGGCAACAGAGATGGTCTTTGTGTGGAGTGTGTGTGTGGGGGGAGCGGGTGGGGTTCCTGGACCAGGGTCTTCCACATCATTTTGGGTCCTTGCATGCGAACACGGGCTCTTAGCATACTTCCAGCCGATTCTTGCACCCCGTACTCTTTGCAAAATCCTCTAGAACCAGGAACAGAAATCTAGGCACAGTCGTGTTTCAGCTTCTCTTCATAGAGTGTTGTGGAATAACCTTGTTTACATTGTGAGGAAGTGTTACTCTGATCAGTTTAATAAAAAGCGGAACAGCCGATAGCTAGGTAGGGTTTCCGGGCCCAGAGAATGCTGGGAAAAGGACAGAGACATGGAGGAAGCAGGAAAGCAGGATGAACAGTTCATACATGAGGTAAACGAGCCCCTGGGCAGCATGTGCGTTAATAAAAATAGGTTAATTTAAGTCATAAGAGGTAGCCACAGACAAGCCTATGCTATTGGCTGAGCTTTCATAATTAATAAGCCTCTATCGTATTATTGGGGAGCTGACGGTCCCGACAAAGAAGTTTTACTACAAGTGTCTGTTTGCATGTGTTCGAGCATCAGAACTACCTACAATCTTGAAAACAAACACTAATGTGTGTATGTGCACAAATCCAAGGTAGCATCAGGTGTCTTTGCCAATTACTTTCCACCTTATGTTTTGAGTCAGGTACCCTCACTTGGGGCTTGACTGGCCAGTGAGCCCCAGGGATCCTGTCCGTTTCAACGACACTAGCACTATCTGCTCCTACTTCTGTTCGCCTGTTTGTTTGAACTAGATCCTAGGGATTCGAACACATGACCTCATGACGGCGTGGAATGCTCTTAACTCTGGTGACACCCCTTCACATGTTTCTTCATGGAATGTTTGGTTGGACAGCATTTCAGTAATTCTGAGGACAAGCTCATTTTGGGTGACAGTAGGAAAGAGCCTTCTCTTGTTGTTTGTACGAACCAGAGAATGGAAATACAGTGCTAACAATTCACCTCAGAAATTAAAAAAAAAAATACAGCATGAACAGCCTTGGCAGTCATTAATCAGCAGAGTAAATAGGTCGCATGTTAACAGGCAAACAATTAAATTATTTGTTTCCCAGGGGCATGGAATGTGATTGTTATCACACTCCCGCCAGGGAGACAAATAGATATTAAAAGGGTCTTTCCAATACCTGTATTGGCTCGGGCCAACAGCTAATTCAATAGATTCGATCACAGCCCGCACTTCCTACATGGCTCCTGATTTATGGCTTTGGCACTCTTTGGTCATCAGTCAGCGCGGTTTGCTCCCCGGCATTCATAAATTATGCCTCATAAATAGAAAGATACAATCAAGGAAATCCTGTCGGTCCCTCTACAGTCTTGGAGAGTGTTCCCTTGGCATTCACGCTAGGGCCTTTTTAAGGGGTAGCTTGCCGTGGCTTTTGAATATGGTTGAGTAGTAACACACCAGTACGGACTTTGCCAGAACTGCGTAGAGCGGCTCATGGCTGGAGACAGCAATGAGTCTGCGATTATATGGCTACGGGACTGTTTTATTTTGTGACTAGCCTACAGGTTCCAGCCAGGCAGGGCTACTTGTTGGAGGGCTTTATGAAGCCGCCTGCTTCATTGTCTACCTTTCTGACCCTCTTTCATCACCAGATGGATTTGCCCAGCTCCTCTGTTTGCCAGACAACCTTGCTGCATCGATGAGAATCCTTCTTGCACAGAGTCCCTGCATTCCTGGATCCTTTCATCCAGAACACTTTGGATCAGGCAAGAAGGAACACAATTTTACTTGAATTCTGGGATGCAGGAGAAGAAGGAGGGTGAGTGGGTGGGTGGAGGGAGGCACACTGTCTCACTTTCTCCTGGCACTTTTGAAATTCAGAGATATGAAGTAACTAAACAAGTTAGGAGACATTTCCTGTGTTAGAAATGGCCACCTGCTGTCTCCACCACCGAGGCCGCTGCTGCCCTGGTTGGACTGCTCGGTAGATACAGTTAGAACTCTGTTCTAAACCACGAGCTTGGAGAACCAGCTTAAACACAGCAGGAAACACTGAATTAATCTGAGTCCATGCTTCCTAAGAGTGAAGGTTCGGAGTTTACTGCTTGCCAAGTTTTGCGCTGTCTGCTCCACTTTGGAGGGAACAGGAACTTGGTATCATTCTGCTCTTAGAAGGAATGCACAGAAGGCAGAAACCAGCTCCCTCTGCCCTTCAGCTTGCTTGCTGCATGTGCTATCAGGTGTGTCTGACCCATAGGCCCCCTGGACACCAAGAGAGAAATTGACCCAACACAAAACTGTAAACTTCCTGAAAGTATTGTGCGATCGTTGTTGCTGTTGTAGCTGAACTATGTGGATCTCCCCAGCACGAACTTTGTAGATGGAGAAGGCGGCTGTGGTGTCCAGAGGTTGATCATGTCCCTTGTAGTTGGTCGTTTAATCAAGGTGTTTAATCATTCCAACAATGCCATACAGTTGACATTAACACTCTCATTTCACAAGGAAACTGACAGACGTAGATGTTAATGCCATTTGCTATATGTAGGGCAAACTTTTCAGTGTAAGTGTGTGATACAAGCCTGAATTACTCAGAATTCCTTCCTGCTTAATTCTATGCTAGCTAATTTCAACCGTCAGTTTTACAGGGTCTAGGGTGACTGGGAAAGCAATCTGAGTGGGGCACCGTCCAGGTTGGGCTGGCCTCTGAGCACAGCTGTGAGGGGTGGCCTTGATTATGTGGGGTGGGATGACCCACCCTAACTGTGGGTGGCAACCCTCTGGACCTTGGGATGAATCGAAAGAGGGAAATGATAAGCCTCCAACCCTACTTTTTGAGTAGCAATTTCATCATGTTCAATAAAATGACAGCTTCGCCCTAACTGGTGCAGTCCTGAAAAGATGCACCATCTTCACAGAGTGGCTAGAGTGAGCCAAGACTGGGATCGCCAGGAAAGTAGACTTCACTGGGTGCTAGAGTGTGAACCCTGTTGCTCTGATGAGACACCCCAACAAATGCAGACAGCGGAGGAAAGGGCTCATTTGGCTTTACCTTTTCGGGTTATAGTCCAGCATCAAGGGTCAGTAGGGCGAGAGCTCACGCTGGACTTGAAGCAGAAGTCACAGAGGAGTGTGACTGCTAGGTCACTCTGACTCTCTTGAAGGACCATGATTAGATAACTTCTTATATGCCTGCTAAGGGATGGTGCCACCCAGAGAGGGCTGGGCCCTGCTACATCAGTTATCAGTTAGGGTAATTCCTAGCAGACATGCTGGCAGACTAACCCAATGACCCAATGACAGCAGTAATTGAGTGCGGAGACCACTTTTTCAGGTGAATCTGACTGTGTCAAGTGGACAGCTAAAGTAACAAGGATGCTAGGTAAGCTAATTAATTATCCATGAATGTAGCAGACACTGATTAAGCCACATCTATGTGCCAGACACTGATGTCCAACCCAGCATACCATAGTAATCAAGGATAGAGCAAAATCTAATGGAGAAGAGGTAATCCACAGGAACAAACATAATTCAAAGCTAGGAAGGAACTGGTGGTACAGGGTCTATGTGTGCATGGTGATATATATATATATATATATCACCATATATATATACACACACATATATATACATGTATACACACACACACACACACACACACACACACACACATATATATGCTTATTCATGGAGCGTATAGGAAATATGTCAGTCTGTCCAGAAGGGTCTTTAGGAATGATACTCGAGCTACCCATTCAAGTAGGCAGAGGCCACCAAATAAAGATCAGTAGGAACAGATCACAAGGGAAGAACCTGTGCCGAGACCCTCTGTGCAGAACCTCAGCTTAGTCCTGAGTAAGGGCCAGAGGCCGAGAAGATGAAGGCAGAAGCCAGATAACAGGAAGACATTCCTCGTGGGAGCAGAGTGGAGCCTGCTTTCCCAGGTGCTCAGAATAGTTCCCTATTCATTCCGGCTTTTCTCCTTACAGGGTTCCGGACAGTGAATGCTTTCTGTGCATTTAATATTAAGTTTTAATTTTTTTGTGTAGGTGTTAAAGTATTAGCCTCTAACTTCAGTCCACTTTATTAAAACAAGTCTCTTAACCCCATTTTACAGAACTCCCAGTTTGCTTTTCTGTTTTTATGACAAATCAGTGATCAAAGGCCACAAGGGAGGAAAGGGTCTGTGATTGTCTGAGTAAGAATGGCCCCATAGCCTCAAATATTTGCACATTTGTTTCCCAGTTAATGGAGCTATTTGGGAAGGATCAGGAGGTGTGGCCTTGTTGGAGGAGGTGTGCCACTGGGAGTAGACTTTGGGGTTCTCAAAGCCCACGCCATTTTCGGTCTCACTGTGCCTTCTGCGTGCAGATGAGATGGGAACTCCCAGCTGCTGCTTCCGTGCCTTGCTTGCCTGCCTGCTGCTGAACTCCCTACCGTGTCTGTCATGGATTCTACCCCTCTGGAACTGTGATCCTAAGATTAAATGCTTTCTTTTACAAGTTACCTTAGTCATGGCATTCTGTCGCAGCAATAGAAAAGTAACTAAGACAGGATTTATTTGGCTTACACATGCAATCATATTCCATCACCAACCGAAGCCAAGGCCAGAACCTGGAGGCAGGAACTGAAGAAGAGATCATGGAGGAATGCTGCTTACTGGCTTGCTACCCATGGCTTGCTCACCCATCTTATACAAGACCACATGCCCAGGGATATCACTACCCACTATGAGCTGGGCCCTTCCACATCACTAGTTAATCAAGAGAATGCCCCACAGATTTTCCTCCAGGCCAGTCTGATGAAGACATTTTCTCAATTAAGATTCCCTTTTGCTGGATGATAGTTGCTTGTATCAAATCGACAAGAACTAACCAGTCCACCAGATAAGAGACACAAGTATAACTCCCTCGCTAAAGACAGAGAGCCAGTAAGTTTTACAGCCAGGTTGGAATCCATCTGCATTTCTCCCAGACATGAAGGAGCTGTGCTTCAGAAGAACAATACATGGAGGTGGGGCCGGGAAGTTACAGAGGGTAAGGATCTGAGCCGTTCCCCTCTGCACTTCAACTGGGTAATTGGCTGAGCTACTTGGGTTCCTGATAATGCAAAAGAGGTAACAGTGGTCACCTTACAGGATGATTCCAAGATCCTTGGCAGCTTTAATTGTCAACTTGACACAGCCTAGAGTCATTTGAAAGGAACTCCTTGACTGAGAAACTGGATCATGCTAGTCCGGAGGACCGTCTAGGTTTTTAGTTGTGTGGGAAGGGCCAACCCACTGTGGAGCACATGAGCCTGTGTGACCCGCAATCAGGTGTGACCTGCATCAGTCATGTGACCCACAATCAGCTGTGATGGGCGTCAGCTGTGCTCCATGGTTTCTTGCCTCATGTTCCTGCTTGAGCTCCTGCCTTGACTTCCCTCAATGATGGAGCGTGACCTTTAAGCCCAAACAATCACCTCCCTGCTAAGTGGGTTTGTCATGGTATTTGTGAGAGCAACAGAAATGAAAGTAGGGACCAAGGAGTTAATGCCTGTAACATTCTTTGAGTATTTCTTCCTCAGTGCATCGCCACATCAGGAAACTAGCAGTGATCGCCATCGTGTGGTTCACACGAAAAGATGGGGAGGATGCAGCAAGGCTGCCTGGCAACCCACGGCTCACTTCTGGATTCCAACTAGTAGTTATAGATCAATACATTATAGCATTATAAGTTTAATCTAGATCTCCTTCTGTATCTTTCATTACTCTAGAACCTTGAGGGTTAAGAATACACAGAAGCCTGGCTTTCAAAAATGTTTTCTTCTTGAGCTGGGCAGATGGCTCCGTGGAGAGTTTTCTGCACAAGTATAAGGACCTGAGTTCAGATTTCCAGGACTCACATGCAAAACTGGGCATAGCTGCATATACCCATAACCGCCTATACCCATAACCCCAGCATTAAGGGAACAGGCGGGTGGATCTTGATATCCACAGTCAGCCTTTGGTCCAGGCTAGCCATGTGACATCTACAGTCAGCTTTTAATTCAGGCTAGCCATGTGACATCTACAGTCAGCTTTTAATTCAGGCTAGCCATGCGACATCCACAGTCAGCTTTTGGTTCAGGCTAGCCATGTGACATCTACAGTCAGCTTTTAATTCAGGCTAGCCATGTGACATCTACAGTCAGCTTTTAATTCAGGCTAGCCATGTGACATCCACAGTCAGCTTTCGGCTCAGTGAGAGACATGACTCAGGCAGTAAACAGGAGACCAATAGGGGGAGATATGTGATATCCTGCTCAGGTCTCTGTATAAAGACACATGTTTGCACAACTTGAAATCACACTTGTGTGTGAACAGCACGCATGCACACACCACACACATACACACACACACACACAAAATACTGTTCTTATGTTAAAATTTGTTCATTAGATGGCATTCTCTAATTTGCCTTATTGAAACATAAGCCCATCTCTACCCGTGTTCAGGTGAGTGTTTCTTTGTGCTCATATGCGAGTAACTGTGTTCAGATGTGTGTGTAACTGTGTTAAGATACATATGTAACCTGTGTTCAGATGCACTTGTAACTGTGTCCAGATGTGTGTGTAACTGTATTCAGATGTGCTTGTAACTGTAACTGTGTTCAGATGTGTGTGTAACTGTTTCAAAGGCAATGTGAAAGACTGACAATGGTAATGACTTAAGAACAGAGTCCTGAGGAGGGTAAAAGGCTCTCCCAAGAATGACGTGACCAAGGCTAAATGGGATGTGGCCCGTGGCCCAGTGTAGCCCTGAGTTTGCTATCTCTGGGAATGTCTTTGGGGACCAAAGTTCCATCCATGCACTTGTGTTGCGCTCTATCAGGACCAGACAGGCTGAATTAGACACTATCGATAAATCATTTAAGACCTTGAGCTGTGGGACACGAGGCAGAGGGAGCTCAGTTCTTGTGGGAGAACTAAACAAACAGAAGCCTCCATGCTGGTCAGAAATACGTTAGTGAGATTAATACCTAATTAAATGCAAGTCCAAAGCCAAACAGAAAACATGCTTGATAAGTTGCGGATAAATGTGGTGCAGAAAACACTTAGGGAAGGGGTCTGGTGTTGTGACAGCATCAGAAAGCAAGCAAGACGAGACAAGGAGCCAGCACAGAGAAAGAAGACTCTCAGTGATGGGGGCGGTCTCGGGCTGTGTCAGTGAGTGACCACCTGACTGTTTCTGAGACAAGGAAGGATAAACTGCAAGGAGTCACACACACACACACACACACACACACACACACACACACACACACACACACTCCTCCCCCCGCCCGTTCAGAACCACTTGTGCTCTTAATTAGAGTTTGATACAGTCTACTACTGATTAAAGATTCACCGACACAGACCAGAGTTCTCTTCATCTCAGACTGGGGTACAGCATGGGCCTAAGACCCAGGCACCCTACTAATACAGAATGTTACTCCCATAACACACCTGAATGACACAAAGGGGACCATGTGAAATTAAATGTCACCCAAGGTTGTGGTGTGCGCATGCACAAGTGTATGTGTGTATGTGAGTGTGTGTGTGTGTGTGTGTGTGTGTGTGTACGAGTGTGTGTGGGTACATGTGCACATGTGTTCAGGTGCAGAGGTAAGACCTTAAATAACCTTAAATAACCTCAGCTGTTTTTCTTCAGCCATGATCTACCTTCTTTTTGAGCCTTTGTGGTCTTGGGCTCCCCCAGTGAGCCCGGCTGGCTGATCAGTGAGCCCCAAAGATGCACTTGCCATGCCTCCGCCTCTGCTTCCTTAGTCCTTTGGTTACAGGTGTCCTTGGCTTTTCCTGGGTTTTTTTTTAACACGAGTTCTGGGATTCGAACCCAGGGCATTGTGCTTATACTATACAGCTCAGTCATCTCCCCAGCCCAAATTTTGGGATTCTAACTGTTTTCTTTTAGAAAACAGAAGTTGTGAGAGTTGAAGAAACAGTGGTCCATATCCTTCATGGGTGTCTTTGGTGTGAGGGCTGTGCTGTGCAATATTTGCTTCAGATTGGATGCATTTCTCACACATGCCATATAGCCTTGATGGAGAAAGTAGACCATGGATGAGGCATGCTCACTGAGAGGGCTTAATTTTCTCAGTTCTTAGGAAGGCATATGGTGTAACAGGTCAAGTTTAGAGTTCTAGGGCAGTCCTCTTCCTTATTAAGGAGGGAGGGTGATAACAATAACTATTATGATATTGGTTGAATTATATTCCTATCTATGTGAGCACATTCACTTTTATGCTGGTTTAACCGCCAAGCTTGCCTATGCATTGTACTGCATGAAGCTATGTAGGAACAAGATAAGATGAGGGAGGGCTGGAGGGCCGGAGGGATGGGGGGCCGGAGGGATGGGGGGCCGGAGGGATGGAGGGATGGAGGGATGGAGGGCCGGAGGGATGGGGGGCCGGAGGGATGGAGGGCCGGAGGGATGGGGGGCCGGAGGGATGGGGGGCCGGAGGGATGGAGGGCCGGAGGGATGGGGGGCCGGAGGGCTGGAGGGCCGGAGGGCTGGAGGGCCGGAGGGATGGAGGGCCGGAGGGATGGAGGGCCGGAGGGATGGAGGAGGGCCGGAGGGATGGAGGGCCGGAGGGATGGAGGGCCGGAGGGATGGGGGGCCGGAGGGATGGGGGGCCGGAGGGATGGAGGGCCGGAGGGATGGGGGGCCGGAGGGATGGAGGGCCGGAGGGATGGGGGGCCGGAGGGATGGAGGGCCGGAGGGATGGAGGGATGGACAGATTAAAGAACGAGTGGAGAAAGAACAACAGCAAGTCCTGCCTTGGGTTGCCAAGGTCTGGTGTCTAGTCCTTCTCTTGGTGTTGAGGAATTCCTTTAGTCTCCTCCCCAGACAAACAGAGCAATTCCCTTGGCTGCAGTCTAGCTTAATGTGCTCCTCTGTTATTGGCTGTAACAAAGGCTTTGCTTCAAGACCCTAAGGACCCATACATAGCCTGTAAGTGAAATACATTTATTACTCATTTATACTTTCAGATTATGATATTTTTATAAATTTTTAAATGAATTAAGTAAATAGGTTAGGTCATATAAAGAGACATCACTGCTGATGGGTCCATACTCATTTTGGTGAGGAGCAGCATGCAGGGAGGAAGTATGGAGGGAGGGAGGGAGGGAGTAGGAAGCAGGAAGGGTAGCTAGGAGTGAAGGAAGCCCTGCGTGAGTGACGGTCCCAAGTGAACGTGTATTGTTGACATGTCACAACCATGCCAAGGTCTCCAAGGCCTCTGTGTCCTCCTCCTCTTGCCCAGTTCCTCTCCCTCTCTGCCCTGCATTGTGAGCTATGATGAGAAGACGCCTTTGCAAAGCAGAGTGGTTCCTCACCATACAGGGCAGCTGTGGGCACCTGGGCCCTGGATTGTAAGATCTCCTGGACTGTGGACGATAAATGTTCACGGTGTAGGTTGCATGGTCTGAGGCATTCTGTTATAACAAGTGCTAAGGCAATGAGGGAAGGCTTGGAGAAGCTACATTGCTCAATTATCCAAAAGGCGGGACACCGCTATCTCTCTCCTTCTTTTCGCTCATCACCAGTGCTTTGGCAGCTTTGATGGAGACCCCCAGTACCCTACTGATGTTTTAATCCATCAGCCTTTGGACATCCTCAGCCTCTAAGAATCCCTTCTGCTTCCTTCACAGCCTTCCTTCCATCCTCTTCTTGGGCAACAACGCTGGTTGGTTAAGCAGCAGCAGCTCCCAGCATGCCCTGGCTCCCTCAGCCTTAGCCTCAAGACCAGACCCTCACATCAGTGAGTCAGAAAGTCTCTCCTGCAAGGCTGAGCTGGAGATTCTCAGTCACCCAGGCACTAGGCACCAGAAGCCCTCGGAGCCTCTGAGTGTGTGTGGGTGCTCACTGCAGAAACCTGTCAATGTGGGGAAGTTTCAGGAGAGCTAATTAAGTCCCTGTCAGCACGAGTCAGTGAAAGGGAGCCCTGGCAGGCCTGGGCAACTCCATGGTGAGTCATTGCCTTAAGCGAGAGTATGAATATGAATGCAGAATTACCTGGAGCTGCTCATTAGCCAGGCGTCTCTCCCTGAGGTAGAAGCTAAAGCGCAGGGCTGGGGGCCGAGCTCAGTGGTAGAAGCCTTGCTCGGCTTGCATGTGCAAAGCCCTGGGTTCCACCCTCAACTCTGCAAAACCCTGGGACAGATCGGGAGGGAGGCTCACCAGCTTCTTCCTGAGGCCTGTGGGAAGACCACTGCCCTAACTTGCTTGTTCATTCTTTCTGACAGAAGTTCGGGGTACAAAGAGTATAGCTAAGCACAGTCCAGTTGGGAGGGGCCAAAGTAAAAAGTGGTACTGTAGGAGAAAACACCAATTGAGTGTGTAGGTGTCCCCTGGCTCTGCCTAGTCACGTGACACCCGTTTAAAGAACAGTCTTTTCCTGCAGGGATTTCATTCAGCACGGAGGCACGAAAGCACACTTACAGGGTTAAGAATCAGATGCCAGCGGACAGCCGTTCATTCGGCACTCCCATGGCCGACTGGGTTTCTAACAGGACTCTGTATGCCTTGTTCCACAAAGCTGCCTACCACCCCTGTGGACTGTAAACAGCCATCCCTAACACCGTCCACTCAGATTCTGCACCTCACATGGCTTTCTTTTCTTTTCTTTTCTTTTCTACAACTTATCCTTCAGTTTGAGCCTTTAGAATTTCAGGCTCCCAGGAGGTTGTGTTGAAGTAGAGACTCAACTTTTCTCAACTCAGAAAGTCTTGTTTCACACAGTGTTAACTCTTACCTCCTGAGGATGAGAGAAACAAGGCAAAACTGTGCAATAATGGCAGGAAGGAAAACAGGTTTACAAGGAAAACATAGTGTTTTATGGAGACAGGGACTGCCCCGGGAAATGCTGAGCTCTGTAGCACGAGTCTAACAGGTCTTCATAACAAAAAAGCCCAGGGTCAGATACAGCGGAAATGCTGAGAGATCAACGAGATGAAGGAGCCAAGCCACTGTCACCTTACCTCTCGACTTCCTTCCCCCTTCTCATTTTCTCTCTCTGCCCAGCCATATCACTTCCTGTCTGTCTGTACAGACCTCCAGTCCTCTATGGTTAGCTAGTGGCTAGCTCTGCCCTCTGATATTCAGGCAAGTTTTATTTATACAAATAAAATTCCACCGCAGACCTCATTTCTACCTCCATAGGTAAAGAGTGGGACTTCCCTTTAAGAAGAGTAGAATGAGATGCCCATTGTAGTGTTTGACTTTAATGCCAACATTTGAAGAGGCAGAGGAAGATGTCTGTCTGTGAGTTCAAGGCCAGCATGCTCTACATTTGAGTTCTAGGCCCCACAGGAATACAGTGAGACCCTGTCTCAGAAACAAGCTAGCATGAGTTGGATTGACAGCTCACGCTTGCAATGTCAACCACTTAGGAGAAGTGATCAAGGGGGCAACTGTGACCCAGAACTGGCCGGAGTAGCTGCAAAGGCAACAGCACCCAGTGAGGGCTTCAACTCACCTCAGCCTCTCATGTGGGTCCCTTGGTCAACCAACATGAGAAACCTAACTAGAGATACAACACACGCCTCAGACGTAGATGCCTTCAAAGTGGAGCTGAGACTTCTGCCGATATGTGGTCCTGCTTTTCCCAATGACACAGCACGGGCCAAGGGAGCAGCGATCAGTGGTTTATCTCAGTGCAGTATCTCTGAGTGTTTGCTGCCGTCCAAGGAGTCCATACCAGTTCCACCTGCTCAAGAACCCAGCCGAGAACCTCAGGGTCTTTGACAACTGCGCACTTCCTCGAGAAGCAAATGAGAAGAGACAAAGGGAGGGCCACGCAGGGCCACGCAGGGCCACGCAGGGCGGCACTGTCTAACCATGCTCTGACTCGAAGGACGGCAAAGACAGGTACTTGTTCTTTCCAGACACCAGCCACAGTCCTACTCTACACCGTCCGGTGTGCTGTGCTTTCCCATTACCCTGAGGGGCTGCAGAGAGGACATGGCAGTGAAGAGTGATTGTTCTCGCTGAACATGGTTCCTAGTACACACAGAGTGCCTCTAACTACAGCTCAAGTGGACCAAATGCCCTTGATTGGCCTCCACGGGTGCTTGTACACACAGGTGTATACACACACACACACACACACACACACACACACAGAGAGAGAGAGAGAGAGAGAGAGAGAGAGAGACAGACAGACAGACAGACAGACACAGACATTCACATAATTAAGAACAAGAAGGTGGCAAAGTTTGTTTTGCTGTTTTGTATTTTGTTTTGGGACAGGGCTTCTCTTTGTAGCCCTGGCTCTCCTGGAACTTGCTGTGGACCAGGCTGACCTAGAACTCACAGAGATTCACCTGCCTCCACCTGCTGGGATTGAAGGCGTGCACTGCCAGCACCCGGCAGAAGGTAACCGAGTTTGTTGTTTGCTGTATAATTGCTCCAGCATTATCTGGGCAGTCATCCTATCATAAAACAGTTTTTCTGTGGACACATACTCATATGTAAGTGGGAAAAGTCAATAAATGCTATAAATAGCCTTCCATCTATTTAGATTAGGTCTTGCTACCAAGTAGCTGGCACCTAACCAAGAGAACACTCTGGCTTTTAAGAGAGTTTTTAGATTTGTAATTACAAACAATAAATTTAGATTTACGTGTGTATAGTTCTCCAATTCAAGAGTTGATTTACATTTGCAATACTAGCTTCCTCAGGTGACTTATAAAAAAAGCAGTGTTGTCCTGAGAGAGTCTTTTCATGTATAAAATGTTCCCTCTAACAAAATCACACTTCTTTGTATCTATCACATTCCTGGTCATTTTATTGTTATTTCTGGTCTTTATTCTTCTGCCTCAACCTCTGGAATGCTGGGATTACAAGCAAGCACCATCACACTGTATGACCACAGTTGTGGAGAAGGGACCTGGGGAGTCTTGCCCACTAGGCAGGCAGTATACCAACTGAGCTACAGCCCCCTTGACAAGCTTTTTGGGATATATATATATATATATATATATATATATATATATATATATATATAATAATTTTTCTTGGTATTTGTGTATATATATATATACACACAGACATATATATATATACACACAAATACCAAGAAAAATCTTCAGATTAATACATATATACATATATGTATATATATATATGTGTGTGTGTGTGTGTGTGTATATTTTAATCTGAAGATTTTTCTTGGTATTTGCCTGACCTTCAGGGTTTATCCATTTGGCAAGCATCCCTGAATTGCAAGCTAGAGAAACCAAGATTGGCTTAAGTAGAAGAGACAGAGCCTAAAACACTAAAGAGACAGAGGGAGGATGGTCTCGGAAACAGTGTGGGAAAGAGACTTTGAACTGGAGCTGAAGCGTAATTCTACGACGACTTCTAATCTTTGTCATTCAAACTTCTGAGTTGCTGGGTAAAATCAAGCCCCAGGTGAGTGTGCGGCTGAGTGCAACCCCGTGTGCCTCACTTGCAAGGAGATACCGAGACATCAGATCCATCCTCTTAGGAAATGCATTGCTGCTGCGGGAATATTACATGCAGATCCCGTGGCAATCAAAGTCTCGCATACAGTCTAATAGATTTCAAAATACTTTTGAATATCATTCTTAATTCCTAGTCTTTGTTGAGATACGTGAGGTATTAATACCACTGATTGATAGATGGGTTGGTCTTTAAATGTCTTACTTTCCACAGGCAGATTAGCGACAGCCTTTTGGTTCCTCTCAACATCTCTGCTTTCTCTGGAACACGGTGACTGGCCATGTTTGCTACTGTGCTTTGCTTTGCTTTGTTACAAACCATGAGCTCTTTCCCTAGGGATGGTTTAAGGAATTACTTATAACCAAGGCGACCCAGGTGGAAGGAAGCCTAACAGTCGAAACCACATCACTGATACAGGATCCACCTGAAACCCACAGCAAAACCAAGCATGTGGACCCAGGACCAAGAAATGAAGAGTGTAAATGAACTGTCCTTCCTCCCTCATTGGCTGCTTAGAAAAACTGAAGGGATATTACAACATTCTGTAAGACTACATTTCACTAAGTGGCTTTTGGGAGTGCAAGGGACAGGGTAGAAGGAATCTCTGATGGGTGCACACCATCCCGGCTTGAGTTTTATAAGACACACAGAGTTCTTCCCTGATACTCATACTCTGTGAAAGGTAATAGCTCCAAATCCGTAAATGAGCTGAAGCTTCCACTGTAGGCTAACAATGGACTGGTCTTTCCAGGATGGGTTTCTATTTGTCTTCTGTATAATTCAAAGTCTATGGTTTTTCCATTGGGCTAGAGGAGTCTTGCCCACCACACAACTACTATGGGCTGGAATCCTCCTGCAGCTGTCTACACCTCCAGATGTTGGGCTGGTTGCATCAGGGATGGTACCTCTGTGATCTGGGTAGATGCCCAGTCGCTGGAGGCACATCCCAGGGCGGTGCAGGTTTGGAGACGAATTTCATACTTATAGGAAACAAGGTAGGATCAAGGATGATTCTTAAATCTCTCTGGGACAATTTTTGAAAAGATCATGTTTCAGAAGAAAATAAAAAAGTTTATATTTATGAACAGCTAGCTTTAAAATAATGATACAGTTCTATTTTTATGAAAAGTTTGAACAGTTTCAGCCTTCTGATTTGCAAACTCAAAGACAGACCTTCATCTGTTTGTTAAGTGGTCAGTTCTGGCCTAGAGAGGGATGAATGGAGTAAAGAAACTCTAGGTCTCCTGTCCAGTGAGAAAATCCTGGTGCTGTGAAAAGGTACTGAACACAGCAGAGGGCTTTACAGCTTTGTGTGACCCTGCCTCCTCCTACCTGCTAGGCAGAGCCAAGCGACTCCCTGGGAAGGCTTCCAGATTATGAAGGCTCCATGGTAATGGATCTCCTCATGTGACACCTGACATCTTAAAACAGGCTCCCTTAGCTCAAGCGAAGACCTCTGGGGGGCAAAGTTAACCCCCCCTACACACTACATTATCCATCACGGAGACACCTTATCACTACCTAGTCAAGCTTGATTAATCAATTATGTGTTGCCTCCTAGCCGGTATCTGTTTCCATGGCAGAACCTTTCCCAACACAAAGGCCCCTGGTTAGTGCTGGGTGCCTCCAGCTGCAGGCAAATACTACTCTCTTACCACGCCCATCGATTTCAGGACCCACCCTTTCCCTCAGGTGTGAGTTGGTCACCTTTCTTCCCTGCTCCCTCCTCTTGGGTTCAGTAGCAGTAGCGTCTTGTTCTTTCCTGCTTCCTCTCCTTTTGCCCATGCTCTCTGTTCTCCATGGCTCTCTGTTTTGCATTTTTCCTTCTTAGTTATGTTTTCTTATTTATGCTTTTCATTTCCTTTGTGGCTCAGTGAATGTTAGCATGAACTGTCAGTTTGACAGGATCAGGAAACACCTAAGCGAAGCGCCTCTGGGCACACCTGCGAGGGATAATTAGCCTCTGGGCATTCCTCTGCAGGCTCCCGTTGACTGCCTTGAACCGAGGTGGGAAGCCCCTCCAGAAACAAGCAAACTTGAGAAAGTGAGTGGAGCTCTGACACTTACCTCACCCTGCTACCTGACTCTGTGTACCATGTGACCAACTGCCCTGGCTGCTGATGGACTCATCAGTGAGCCAGCATAAGCCTGGAACATTGAGGGCTAGCTTGTTGGGGTTTCTGTCCTGCCCGGCCCCCCAGCTGTTTAGTCCCAGAGACAATCACAGAGAGTCTACATTAGGTTATAAACTGATTGGCCCATTAGCTCAGGCTTCTTATTAACTCTTGTAACTTATATTAACCTGTTATTCTTATCTATGTTAGCCACATGGCCCAGTACCTTTTTCAGTGGGGACAGGTCACATCCTGCTTCTGTGGTCTGGGCAGGACTGGTGAGGAATGGGCTTCCTCCTTCCCAGTATTCTCCTATTCTCATTGCCCCACCTCTACTTCCTGTCTGGTTGACCCACCTATACTTCCTGCCTGGCCAATCAGTGTTTATTTAAAACATGATTGACAGAATACAGACAATTCTCCCCCCCCCCCACCATAAGCCCATCCCCCATGAAATTACTCTTGTCAGGGTATTATCTCTGCAACAGGAAATGTGCCTAAAGCAGACTCTTTTTTCCTTCTTTCTCCCTCTCTCTCCTCTCTTACACATCTCTACGCTGCCATTTGCCAGTTCTTCAGTGAGCAGATTCACTGATGTGCACGGTGAGCCAGACTGATAAGCAATGTTGTTGGGTCAGTTTTGACTTTCCGCATAGGACTGATTTTTCTGGATTCTCTGTGGCTCGTTTTAAAAGTCGTTTTAAAGTCAAGCGAGGGATGCAATTTGTAGAATGCTTATTGAGAACAGATGCAGGCCCTAGCTCTGCTCGGTCCCTAGCACTGCTCGGTCCGAGCAGGGAGTGAGTGGAAGAACGAGGGCCAGAAATTCAAGGCCAGCCCAGATGGCAGGAGACCTGTCCTAAACAGAAACCAACAAAAAATGCTGGATGTGGCGGCCCAAGCCTGCAATTCCAGCCCGTGGAAGACAGGCAGTGATGTAGTAATTTCTAGTTCATAGTGGGCTACGTGAGACCCTTCCTTAAAACAACAACAAAAACAAGCGAATAATCAGAAAGTCCTGGGCCACTTTCTTCCTGGTTCTCGAAGATTCCCAAACCGCTTCCTACTGGTCAGCTGGGGGTGCCCCAAGATGAACACACTAATTTTCATTGTATCATCAAATATCAATATGATGTAAAACCCACAAAGACAGAAAGGACCAGAAATCATCTGATACAGCTTTGATACTCTGTTACATTTCATCAGTGTCAGGGCTTCAGCTGTTGGGGGACTCAGCTCTGCCCCCCTCCTTACCTGTCCTTGCTAGGATTGCCACATTAGTCTTTTCATTTTTCTCTAGAAAGAGTGTTATGTTGACATCTGCGAAGCCATTTTCTCCAGGAATCCTTTGAGATATCAGTGCTCAAAGGGGTGCAAGATGGATATGATTTTAATGCCCGTGTTGTGGTCATGTAAAGAGGAAACCCTGACAAAACGCAGGGCTCCACCCCAACACAGGCCTTTAAAATATCCTCAGTAGTGGGAGACCAAAGGCTATGCACATAGCATGTAGATTAGCTGTGGAAAAGAATACCTGAAGAGCTTTTAATTACCGTTTAATATTTGATATGATGCTAAATAATTGTCCTGAGTAGATGTGTAAGACCACAAATGCTTCATCCTCATAGCTCTGTACCCACAGGTAATCGCAGCTGTGTCTGTCTACACACCAGACATCAGAATCATAGTCGAATCTTACCTGAGGTGGCTGGACATCAATACTTTTGCAGATTTTATTTTTTTTAAGTGATTCTTTTCATTTTACTAAATTTTTCACACAAAATGTCTTTGGTATTCTCTCTGTGGATGTCAGGTACCTGAGATGGGATGAGGGGAAATGCTCAGGTGTTGGGAAGCTAGAGGAAACGTGCTGGTTTAGAACACTTCCATGAGTGTCATAGAAGCCAGGCAAACCGAGGACGACACATTTGAGCAAAGTGGTACCACCTGCAAAGTCATGAGTTCAAAACCAAGGGAGTTCTGTGGCGGATACAGAACTCAAAGACCCTATTATCCGAGGAAGAGGTGTTAGATTTGAATGAAAGAAGGCTAGCCTCTAGACAAATACTGGTCCAGTATACTTAAGGCTATGTGTCTGAATGTGTGTGTGTGTGTGTGTGTGTGTGTGTGTGTGTGTGTGTGTGTGTTTGGAAGCTAGAGGGTGGCACACAGTGCTGTCACTTTTCACATTCTTTTGGAAAGCGATCTCTTTGAATCTGGAGCTCACTGACTCACCTGTCTGTCTAGCTGGCTTGGTAACCTGGTGGGTTTGACTCCACCGCTCGTGTGCCCCACCAGATATGAGGCTATTGGAAGAAGCCCCTCTGTTCATGTGTGTGCTAGGGATCTAACCCAGGTCCCCCTGTTTGGGTAGCAAGCACTTCACTGACTGAGCCATCTCTCCAGCCCTCCTTTCAGCTTAATAACTATTGAGGGTGTGCAACGCAGCGGAGGGGATCGGCCCTGTCTCTTCATGATGTACTCCAGATGACAAACTTCCAAATTTTCTGGAAAGCCGGCATCGAAACATCATGTGTCACAGTTCTGTTCTCCAGAGTCTGGGAAAGCATGCTGTAGTTAAATGAAGGTGGGACCTGCCTATACTCTCCACGGTTGGCGCACAGGAGGTGACTGACGTGTGCACCTGACCTGCCCATACTGTCCACGGCTGGCGCACAGGAGGTGACGTGTGCACCTGGCCCTGGGAGCCTCACTGGCACTGATGGAGCACAACGGAAGGGACAATGACTTGCCTCCAGAAAGCCCAGCTTATCTCCTTACCTGCGAAATGGCTTCAGGTCCCTGACTGTGAGTGACCGCGTATCCAAAGAACTGTGTGTTGTATTAGCACACAGTGCTCAGGTTTCTCTTTCAAACAGTTCACAGGTGAACAGGGTATAGTTGATGATCTCACCATTTTTCCTCACTGGAGAGTCCCAATCTGCTAAGATCTCAAGAGCGTCCCTGGCCTGCAACTTTGGAGGCTATAAGCCTGAGGGAGCTGAGGGGCTGGTTTGATCCTTCACAAGTGGACTCAAAGGCACTTCCCTGGCTGTTGGTGGCAGTCACCGAGTAGCAGTATTCTACACTTGGGGCAAGGGTAAAATCATGGTAGTGAGTTTCCAGCCCTGAATACACAGAGGCTCCATCTTTTCGACGCTCATAACTTCTGATCTGGCCATGTG
Organism: Myodes glareolus; assembly: GCF_982192425.1. Classification (NCBI taxonomy): domain Eukaryota; kingdom Metazoa; phylum Chordata; class Mammalia; order Rodentia; family Cricetidae; genus Myodes; species Myodes glareolus. The sequence goes on from NC_142030.1 coordinate 6,435,346, forward strand.
GGTGTCTCGGAGGTTTCCATGCAATTTCTATAGATTCCGAGCCTGTGACTTGCAGTACTGGGGGGTGGGGTCCATGTTCTCTGGCGGGGCCTCCATCGTCCAAGCAGATGCCGCCCCACTAGCAGTGCATCCTCCAGCTGTGCAGGCCACAAGGGAGATACTGAATTGAGTAAAAGGCTGCAGGTTGGAAACCAGAAAGGACAGGCCCTGCCCAGCCGTGTACTCCTGACCATCACATGTAAGCAAATATTTAGCCATCTTTCCATTTTGTATTGGTGGTGGGGACCAAGACACGTTTATCTGGCTGGCACCAATGGCCTGAAGAACTGGAGGGCTGACTCCTCATGGAGGCACTTCAGGAATGGTGACGGCATTGGGTTTGCTGGTACAGCAGCTGCCATTGGTGGAGGCGAGGACTGAATAACTGTAAGCTAGAAAGGGAAGCAGCTGGCTGTCGGTGTAGTTGAAGGTGCTAGCGTGGAAGCCGAAAGGATGGGCACTCATGCCTCTGAAGTTCATAGCACTGGGTCCATTAGACTTTTGGGGTGGCATTCAGGAAAAAAGCAGTGTGTGGGGGCTTCACAGACACATCAGGTATCTCAGGTGGAGCAAGGTCTTCTGTGGGAGCTCGCAATGCCCTTACCACAATCCAAGAGCCACAGGTGTGCCTTGCAGAATTCCACATGCAGATTCTATAAGCATCTTGCCTCCACGGCTGTAGGCTTGTGTCATTCAGTACACAGCCAGGAGTCTCTTACTATGTTAGATTCTGTGAAAACAACGTTTTCATCCACCTGAGTTGTCCCATCTCCCCAGTCCTCTCTCTCCAAGCATCTGTGAATCACTTCATAATGAGTTATCTTCTCGTTTGGCTTAGCTGACTGAGACCACTGTAGTCTTACAGTGGTGGACTCCACAGACTGGATGGTAGGAGCCAACTGAGAGTCTGGGGGGGGCGGTGGGCAGGGCTTCGTCTGTCCAGAGAGGCTGGGGCTCTGAGTGAGCACAGCCTGCTGCTGTGCAGGCCTCGAGGGTTGGAGTGTAGAGGGTGAAGGGGGCCAAGCGCTCGATGAGAAACTGTCGATGCAGGCCAGAATACTCCAGGATCCCATCGCTGAAGACGTGGTATGCCTGCAAGATGAAGAGAAGAGGAGGATGTGAGCCGTGTGGGATTCTTGGTGCAGTGGTCTAGTCTGTCTGAAACACTCACACCTGCCACCTGATCCCATTGGTGCTAATCCATTAGCATGCAAATGCTGGCTTTAGATGTGGGATCTGCCACGGTTAATGTCAAGTCCACAGAAAACTTTTTAAAAGGTTGGATAAAATCTAAGCATTGACCCAAACCTCAGGCTGGTGAACGCTATGGCTTACACAGCACTCATGAGGGTTGAAAGGCAGAAAGAACATTCAGATCTCCTATTTAAAGACCCTCCACGCCTCTGATCTCATCCTGTCTGGGCACATGTGGTTTATCTGAACAATCTGCCGTCCTCTGAGCCTTCTGTGAAATGGAACCATATTGCTAGTCATCCTTGTTATAGGATGCTGGGGTTGAAAACGTGCATCTATGGGTATATGCATGCGTTTGTGTGCAGGCTCACATCATGGGATGCACATGTGTACAAATGTGGTCACATGTGTAGATATAGCACACCGATACACATTTACATAGTCTTAATAACCATATGGGAGAGCATTTCTATGCACTGCTTTCTCTTTGAAGTCATAGAAGCCTTGATGGCTTACATGGTGGGCAAGACCACGTGTGCTCATTACAGCCCCGCTCTTAACCTCTGTAGCAATCGTTTGTAATTACACGGAGCTGACAGATACTGGCTGGTCTTGATTTAAACCTTGTCCGGAAACCACTAGTAGGTAATTATCAAATAGTAATCCCATCTTTCTCCTTTGCATTTGCTTTCTCGTTGTCCAAAGTGATTATTTTATATCTTGTCCTTTCTCCCCTACCTGCCAATACGCTTCTCTCTCCCTCAGAGTTGGTTTTTGACATGCCTGCATCCTCCATCGAGAAGGAGATGAAGTCAGAAAGGCATGCTCTCGCAGGACGTAGTGTTGTCAGGACATGTTCTACATTCTTGTGGATCCCAAGTCTCACACTCCATTGGCATCCTACTCCTCTCAGCTTCCAGGTTTTAGCTACAATCTGGTGAGAGGACATAGTGGAGCAGTCATTTCCGCAACTTTCAGTTTGGTATTCACCAGATTACATAGTTAATACTTCATCATAAAGTAGCCTTTGTGGGAGATGATTTTGGCCTTCTATAGACTAATTTAGGTGTTCAAGAGAATAATTAGAGTAGGCGAGTTGGAACTCTGGTAGTGGGAGGTTATAAGTTCAGGATACACTTTCAGTTCAATAATATAATCAACTAGCGATGGGTTTCTTTGGAGGTATCCCAGCGTAAGGTGAAGAGTGTCTGTGGTCATCTTGGCTTCTGTCCCTATGACTGAAGTATCTATGCTCAATCAAAGGCCAAGCAGGCATCAATCCCCCTTCTTTTCTAAGGACTCCATTCTTGTAATTATTCATATTATCTCTTCCATCACCGAGTCCCCTCCCTCTCTGGCTATGTCCATTCGTGCTTCAGTGTGCTCTAGTATCGCATTGATTTTTACATAAAAGTCTCAACATCCCCTTTGCCTGGCTACTGTCCCATTTCTCTGCTGTCCTTCCCACCTACGTGTCTCCAGTGAGCTGCCATCTTTCCTTTCTTTGCGGCCAAGGTTCCAGGGACCTTGCTCTTCCTTAGTCCAGGTCTCAACAACGCCCAGCTCCCTTCTCCTCACATCGGGCACGCACGACTCACCTGCCCATCCTCAACATCTAGTTTCTTTTCACTCTCCCCTGACTACCTTTCCTCTTCGTGACCTCCAGATTCCTCACACCGCAGGGCTTGACCCCAGGATCTCCTCGTCCCTAGCTACATCCTCTCCGTGGTGATGTTGTCCATCACCATGAACTCCAAATTCCTTGTACCCTAGGGCTTGACCCCAGCATCTCCTCATCCCTAGCTACAGCCTCTCCATGATGATTCTGTCCATCACCATGGTTAAACACAGCCGCCTGCTAACACACTGCAGATACAGATCTCGTTGACGACTTCTTGTGGAGTTCTGAGCTTGGACTCTTGACTAGCCACTTGCCCTCAAACCTGCTGCTCTCCCAGCATTCTCTTCTGAATTAGCTAACACCTCAGGGTCAAAGCCCAGAAGGCAATCTGAAGAGTCAGCCTCCACCTCTTCCTTCATGCCTCACGTCCAGCCTATTAACAAAAATCTCATCTCTACCTTCTCTATTCATTTCCAGTACCCCATATTTCCTGGTTTCATGATTTCCACTCTGATTGGAACTATCTAATTTGAATTCTACTCTGAATTCTCCAATAGGCTCTTGACTCCACTAGTTTCTCACAGGTCATGAGTGTGCAGCCAGAGTGAGAAATTGGATCACAGCGTTCCTTTGCTTAAAGCCCTCAGTAATGTCTCACTGAACCCTGAACACGCTCCCTGCTCCGTGTCACAGCCCACAAGGCTGGGCCCACGCTGCCTCCAGTCTCTCTCGGTGCCATCTTTTCCTCCTTCCCAGCGTTTCATCCACACAGGCTTTCTTCCGTTTCCTTGAGCACACCAAGGTCATTCCTGCCTTAGGGCCCTGCATTTGCTATTCATTTTGTCTGGAACATTTTGCCCCCATATCTTCACATGACTGCCTCTGCCTTGTCATTCAGGGCTCAGCTCAAATGTCAACTCAATTCAAATGATTATCCATTTTAAAATAGCCTGAGCAGGCATAATTACATGACTCTATTTAATTTTCTTTATAGCATCCATGGCTCTCTGAAATTCCCTTGCTTGTTTATTTACCAGCTTACAATTGGTGCCTCTGCCCCTCTGACTCCACTCTCCCCTGCATTTATTCACACCCATGTAAGGGCCTTGACAGCAGGGGCCTTGCCCGTCTTGTTCGCTCTTGAATAAGTGCACGGCACTTAGTAGAAGCTCAATAAATATTTGGTGAAATGCAGATGGGGAGTCAATATTCCTATTGTCAATCATTCTCAGGAGAGGCAGTCGCTGGGAGGGGAATACACACAGGAAGAGCTTTGATGAGTGGAGGGACAGGATGCTCTATTGCCCGGGAGGGCCTGAGAACTGAGATTCAGGATTTAAGATTGAGGATTTAGGTATCTTGCCCTGGAGGAGGGTTTGTCTGATGTCTACTGGTGGGAGTGGCTTGTCTCTGAGTTTCTGTTATTGGCTGCAGGGCCTCCAGCTAAGCTAGGAGGCAGCCAGAGAAAGGCTCAGGAGGTCGGAGCTGACTCTAGAGCCCTGAGCTGTGGATAGGATTTCCTGTCTCATTCTTCTTTTAGGGCGGACGAGGTGAAGTTTAGTCTTTACTCTTTCTTGTGGAATTAGCATGGGGATCTCCACTCTCTGGGGAGAGAGATCGGAGCAGGCAATGGATACAACAGCTGTGGCTGGGGATTCTGCCACCCTGACCTGAGGCAAAGCCAGAGGGAAGAACTGGGGGTGAATGGCTGCCTGCTCCTGAAAGAAAAATAGAAAGATGAGGTGGGTCCATCTCACGTGGGCAAGCGTTTAGTGCTTCGAAGTGTGGGTTAAACATGGGAATTCTGTCTCCTTTACACCCCAGGTTGGTGAGGCGAGGGTTTACATGCGACATTTAAAGGCTAATTAAAGGCTACATGGGGAAGCCGAAGAGTTAGCAGACAGCTCTGTAGAGTGTGAGTTAGATAAACTAAGAAAATAACCCAAAGTAAGGTGACTAAGGAGGCAGTGAGGTCAGGGTCAATCAGAGTACAGAGCTTTGGGGAGTTCATAGCTTCAAATCCCACCTCATTTTAGGCAATGTTGCCCGAAGCATCTACTTAACCTTTATGAGCCTTCTGAAGTTGAGTGGGTCCCACCTAGTGGGGTTGAAGTGTGGATTAAATGAGGTAACCTCAGCCCGCTGCTGGGCCCACATCAGGCCTCCCTCCCCCAGCTGTTCTTCACTGATCCAGGAGGAGGTGCCAAGATGAGCCATCAAGGAGAATTAAACCAGCTTCCCAGTGACCTAAATGGCATGTCAGGACACATGGATTTATCTGGAAAATGACCACGGGATTCCCTACGCAGGATGAACTCTACCTTGATCTCTCTCCATTGTTTCTCTCCGGCTCCGACCACTGAAGCAGCAAAGCCCGCCCATTCTCTCTCAGGTCAGCTGTAAAGTTGATTAGTTCACTTGGGGAAGATTCTAAAGTTCAAATCAGAGTCCAGGGGCTTGACTCCCGTCCTGCATTGTTAACAGCGACCACGCCCACGGGGGGGGATGTTGTGAATGGTTCTAACCCCAAAAGATGGGCTCTGTGGCTTGTTCCCTGTGAGAAAGTTAACAAGTTAGGTGTCCGTTAGAAGTCAATAGAAGGTTATTCTCTGGACTACACGACCATGTCAGAATGCACGGCATTCACAATGGCACAGATGCACAGCAAAGGTTTGGACTCGTGTTGACGAGACAGTGAGTGTTCTTTCTGCTTGCTCTTGTCCACACTGAATAAATACGTCAACTAAAGCAGTGGTTCTCAACCAGGATGTCACAGCCCCCTTGGGAGGTCAAAGAACCCTTTCACAAGGGTCGTGTATCAGATATTTACATTATGATTCATAACAGTAGCAAAATTACAGTTATGAAGTAGTAATGAAATAATTTTAGGATTGGAGGGGGTCACCACAGCATGGGGAACTGTATTAAAGGGTCGTAGCATTAGGAAGATTGAAAAACATTGAACTAGCGAATGATTTCAGATATGTGGAAAAGTTGTATCAGATGTCACCTGTGGACTTTCAGAGCCTGAGACCTACAAGCTGTGGTGCCCACGACGAGAGCTGCATTTAGCTTAACAAAGAGCAGTCGCCCCAAGTTGCATCCTAGCAACTATGGGGAGGTGGCCAGCAGGTTCATGGGAAGTCTTTGTGAGATTTAGCAGGGACATGCCTAAACCTCTAATCTGCAATGCTGCTTATTCAGACATGAGACCCTCTACTCCCCAGCCTTCCCCACTCATTGTGTGGCTGTGCATTTGTATCTTACAAATTTGATAAAACAAACACAAGAAAACAGCAATGAGCCCATTGGACTATAAATGTCCAAACACCCTTGGAGAAGCCTGCTATTAATGTAAATGTGAAATTATTCCTATCTGTCAGAAGCAGCGTAACTAAAACCATGAAATGTGCACAAAGTGATTGCTATCTAGGCTTTGAGAATTTCTCCTTTGTTGGTCTAAAAGAAAAAAAAGGAATCGCAGAATTACTTTTGTTTGTTTGTTTGTTTCTTGCCTCACAGAGAGACATTTAACGTATTTTGCATAACTTAACTGGAGCTAAGAATCTTAACATTCTGAGAGGCCCTGGGGTGTTCTTGCCAATCTGGGCAGGATGGATATGTCTGTTTAAGGTAGGAATTATGCCTGCAACAGGGGGTAGCAACATATGCATGAGTAAACACACACAAACACACATGCATGCATGCACACACATACACACACATACACATATTTTGAGAGCGGGTATTTCCTACTGTAGACTGTGACCACTGACTATGAACAGTCATGACTAAGTTTTGTCTGATGATGATGATGGTGACTTTAATGACATATGATCACCTTGGGTTTATTAGATGTTTAAATGTGACATTGATAACCTATCAAGTGTTTCTTTTTCTTGATGGGTAAAGGTAGGGAGAGGAAGTTATTTCTCAGGGTAGGTAGCTGAGAACATGGACACAGTTATGCGGAAGAATTTCTCCTTAATTTGAAATCTTTCAAATTCCATTTTTGGATGAAACTGTAAAAACAAATACAACCAAAAGATGGTAGACATATTTTTTGATTCTCTCTTATTCCATGAGAGACCTGGGTAAAGAAAATACAGTTTCTTTTATAGATCTGAGACTCGTGAAGTCAATTTTCCTGTTTCAGTACGTCCCATTATGACATTACACTCTAACCTCCTGAAATCTTTTAATATTTAAACGTTTGCTAAGCGGCCAGACTCTGAAACAAATTTTACAGAAATATTAATTTCTCTTTTTTAAAATATTAAAAGTTAGGTCATGAATATTTAAAAACTTATTTCTCCACAACATTGGATTGGTCTTTTAGATAAATATATCAGCGAACCAGGATGACCATAGTGAATATTAAATCCGACAGTGCTTCCAGTCCTGATTACAAACATTCTTTCCTGACAAATGATTTCTTTTCTCTGGAAATAGGGCAAACATGGGTAAGATTAATAATGCAAAAAAGAATAATTCTTTGTTCAGAAGATTTGGTAATAGATGCCAACAGAAGCAGAGGCCCCAAAGTGAACGGCAATCACCTCTAACAGATTACGCACAGGAAAGTGGGCTGTTGGGGCAGACTTGGAGATGGTTTTTGTCACAAGAAACTGGAAAAGCATGTGGGCTATAAAGTAAAACCATATGTATATTGTCAGTCGTGGCACCTGCTCCATTACGGTTTATTTCATAGTGGAGACTTCCATTCAGCCCCTAGGTGGCAATGCTATCAAACACTTCTCCTAACACGAGTGCTTAGTGATTAACAGCCGGCTGTTCTCTCTTCCAACATCCTCCCGGCAACCGTTAAAAAAAAATAACACAACTGATTTCATTATAGATTCTTTTCATAAACATTTATGGCTCAGATCCTTGAAAGCAAAAGTATCCCAAATGCCCCCCGCCTCAGAACCTCCGCCATCTAATGTAGAAACATGGCCTGTGTTTCTCAAGTTCAAGTTCCGGCGTGCGGGGCACAGATGCTTCAAGGTGTGATCCTGTAAAGGGTGATTTTAATAGTGCTTTTCTTAATCTGGCTTACACTTACCTTACACCACACCACACACACACACACACACACACACACACACACACACACACAGACGCACGGCACTTGACTGGAAAACAGTTCCCTTGTTGTTTTGTTATTTCTGAAGAGTCCCCCCCCCTTCACTTTTCTTGCCTTTTCTTCATCCCCTTCAGGTTTCATATTCATCTCCTCCCCACTTTTCTCATCTTCCTCTTTGGATATTTTTAGCTTGACGTATTCTCTCCTTTCTTAAATTTTCATTATTATGTTCTTTCCCACTTCAGTATCCTTTCCTATTACTTTAGCTATTAAACCTTGTATTTGTTGTTTGAGGCAGAGCCTCATGTGGCCAAGGCTTTGGATTTGCTATGTCACAGAGAATGACCTTGAACTTTAAATTCTGTGCCCACCTCCCAAGTTTGAGTGACGGGATTGCCAGTCACCATGCCCAATGTTATGTGGTGCTGGGCTGAAACCCGGACTTCCTGCGTATAAGGTTAGCACACCACCATTTGAGTGGCATCCCTCCCCTGCTGGTTCTTTTGAGCTACGTGTATTGTATCTCTCACCTCTGGGTTATCAGTTTATGCTTGCTTTCCATGCTGGTCTATGTTGGTACCCTTCCCA